>NC_026008.2:28923565-29223565 GCF_000442705.2 Elaeis guineensis
ACTACTTTTATTGAACTATTTTAGTTATTTATCCGGATCAAAGGAAAAGAAGCAATTCTTTCGATCTGCTTGAGTTAGATCTCTTATAGAAAATATTTAAAAAATATTCTTTTTTAAAAAAATCAAAAGTAGAATTTAAGCTTTTTTTATTTTTATTAATTGATGATATATAGATATGTGGTGACACTATATTTATATTAGTGAGGTTCGCATCTTTGAGTTCAGGTCAAATTTACCTTCAAGTTAATAGAAATAAGGATTGTTAATAGAGATAAGGTTCTCCATCAATTTTGTCTGTTGCTATGTTGTCTCGTTCCTTTTTTATTAAAAGATATGGCTGGTCAAAATATTCAAAATGAAACGTTTTACTTTCATTGGTTCATTTCAGATCTCAAATATCATTGCACCCCTATGACAAGGGTGCCATGAACCTTTTAGAAAAGCATATTTCCTACCAAGCATTTCTTCCAATTATTTGAATTATTTGTTGATAGCCTTAATCCATGTAAAGCTTTGAACTATTTATGTAGTGGTTATCTATTATTTTTCTTGGACATGGCCTTCTTTAACTTGAATGAAATGAATTCCTTACATATTGTTTTGTTTTATTTTCTTATATTGAGATATGCTAGGATGTATTGCTTGTAATGACTTGGTTTACAACTCAATAGATCATAATGATAGTCTCATGAGACCTTAGAAATTCCAATAGAAACATATGAACAAGCTAGGGAAATTACATGGTCCTAGTCAATCTTTTTCTACTGATGAAAGGATCTATGGATACACAAATTCCAAAAATTTGATTTCAAAGGTTTATACAACAAAATCGTGCTTCAACCATAACATAACTCACAATATTTGGATCAGCCAAAAAAGAAAAAAAGAAAAAAAGGAAGATGTTATAGTTGTGATTTATCCTTGAGTAGTATGCACAACAATAAAAATGATCATTAGCAGTACTTTTAAGTATTAGTATAAGTCAGAGAGAATATTACAAATATCTTTATTAGTATTTTTGTGGCATTTTCTTATGCACCATCGTAAGATGGTTTCAATAATTATTTTTTATTATTTTTAAAATAATATTGATAAAAATTTTTGTTTAGCAGTATATTTAAGTGCCCTTAAAGTTTTAATCTTTGCATTTCATACATTATGGTAAATAATTATCAAAAGTAAATTGTATATCCTAGAATTCAAAATTGGTGAACTCTTGTTTCGACAGCAAGCTTTTCACTACCAAATGATTGCTTGTATTATTACATATTATTTTCTAGCATATTAATTAAATATCAAAATTTAATGGTATATGACAAAAAATGCCACAAGCAATTTATTGTCAAAGTCAATTTTGTCCTAGTGAGGACAATATCATGTGGCAAAATTTTCTTAACAAACATTGAAGGAAAAATGTGATTTAGGGTCTTATGCTCCCCGATAGTCAACTGATTCTGATAACATCTTAAATCACATAGAAAGCAACCAACACTTTTTCTACTCAATCTATATAAATTAAACAAGCTGCAAATAAAATTACTACCATATGCTTATATTAGAATTCTAATCACTTGTTCTTTAAGATTTCTGCACTTGGTAGTTGGTCTCTGTTAATTTTGTTTTCCATTTCATGTGACCACTATAACTAGAACTTAGGTATCACATGTTGCATTCACTCTTAATCACTATTTTAGTACTAAACACTCAGATGATATCATCACCCATGTTTTCAACAAATTCGACATTATTCTTACTCGTTCTTGAGCTAATTTCGATGCTCTTACTATTGGTGTCTACATCCTCTGCAGCAGAAAGAATTGACTTCAAATTTGTTGTACTCTATGTATTTTCTGAAAATCAAATATTCATTGTACGAAAAAAAAAATCAAATATTCCATATATCGAATCTTCCTTGACAGGTGTTTTTCTTGATGGGCTACACCAAAACCAAAATTTTTAACAAAATTGATATTTGATTTCCCTCCTTGTTGTCTTCCATTCACTCACCGCACACCATAAATTATATTGTAAGAGATCTGCACAATTGATATATAGTAATGATCAATTATTTTATTGACGCTTGAATGTTTAATTCAGACACCAACACACACTTCTCCATTGAAGTACTGAATTTGATATATAGTTCTATTATCTGTTAAAATTCTCAAAGATTCCAATAATTATACCATGAGACAATGACAAGCATGGTGCCACTTTGGCCAGACAATCAGTTTGACAAGATAATTAGTTGTCACCTTAATGCATGTTAGTCGTCCCAAAAAATCATATGATCTATCATGGTTTAAAGGCAAGGATTCTTCCCAATATTTGCCACTTTTCTATCTCTGAGATAAATATTATAATGCTTAAATCTGGATTTGCATTTCCTTAGAATATTATTTCATTAGTGAAATTTTGAAGAAGAAAAGATAACCCTCTAATCCTTCATGAAAGTTATCGTGCATTTTGATATACAAAGAGGAATTGTACTCGACCGCTTTGAACCCCTTTTTTGTTTTTAATGTTTGTTTAGAACGGGCGAAAGGAGTCGATTCAAAAACGTAGATTTTTGGTACCCAACTCCTAAGTAGTTGTTAGATCTTCTTCAAATTAAATATTGTTGGATCTAAACTTTCTTCTTACCGTGCTCCAGTGTACATATCTGGTTCTTCTTGCGGGATCATAGCTGGTGGTGGTCTTCTCGTTGTTCCGTTTGTCATAATGATTCATGCTAACCAACATTGTCTTTTTTTGTTTGAAGCAGTGCGTGTTAGCATTATACAGTTCTGATACCATTTGCTGGAAGTGTTCGTTCCTCTTCTTGATGGATAGACTTAAGAATGTCAAGGAAATTTAGGTAGAGATTTTCTTTAATTGACTAATTAATGGGCAATGATATTAGAGCTACACGCAGGTGCAGGCAACCTAAACGTACGTACACGCGTTGTCCATCACCGGTGTACCCAGTCCTTCCCATCCCATCCCCAAACCTACCAAGTGCTTCATCCTTCCATTCTTTGCTTGCTGTGCCTCAGAGCTTGAACTACAGAAAACAGAAGTCACAGGCTACATTAATGGCCTAAAAACCTCCATCATGAATCCCAGCGTCTGTTTAAGGATCCCAGTTCTAATGAAATTGGAAGGGTTTGAGGACAGCATTGTAGGCTATGGTCATCAAATATAGACTCTTCTTCTCCATTAAGGTGCAGATCAAGGGACCTCCGGAATGGGATGGAGTCGGAGAGCTTGGGGTCTGCCGGGGAAGAGGAACTCCAGGGGGTCCTTTATGCCAAGTCGACATACAGTGTCAAAAAGCCTGGGGTTGCAGCTTAAAAATAAATAACTGGAAAACATAAATTAGAGCTAGCAGATGCACTCCGCCTACATCTTCTTAATGATCTTGTTAAAGGAAACCAATGATTACCAAGTCTTTCAAGATGCATGAAGAAAAATACCAAAACTCAACAGGAGCATCAATTTGCATTCTCTGTGAACTCATACTGATCCATCACTCAGCAGAAAGATGTGTTAACCTCGAATTATTTGAGAAAAAGGAAATCCAATTTAATAACCTCTAAAACTTGTTCAGGTTACATCAAGGCTTCGTTAAAAAGATGAAGCAGTATAGCAAATAGTGATAGCCCTCAAAAGGTCATTCTCCATGACAGCTTCATGCTCCAACATAAATAGTCATTGGCGGTAGTAGCTGTTAACTAGTACACCCGACTTCAGCATCCCCGAAAGGGGATGGTAGCTTTCTCAGCCTTCCTTGATATGAAACCACTACAGCAAACGTGGTTTTGTACTGATCCTAAAACATCAAGATCTAGAACAGACCTAGCTGCTTTTATTTGTTTTTCTTTGAGAACAAGCTCTCCTAAATAATTTGGGGCGACCCCCTGTCCTACTAAAGCTTGTTCAATTCTAGACTCCTACTATCACAATCCAACCATCTCAGAACCTTTATTATGAGAGGCTTTTATTTTATATACAGAGTAGACCAAAAGCGAAGCAAGCAAGAAAGAGACGTGAAAGGAAGAAGGGATCAGCTCTTCTCCAGCTTGCCGAGCAGCGCGGCCCGGAGGCCGTCACTGAACTGGAGCGCGTAGGGCACCCTCACCACCACATCCTGCACCATGACCTCCTTCACGCTGGACACGCTCGCGTGGTGTACGTGCACCTCCAGGTCCCGCAGCGCGCTCATCAGCTTCGCCGTCGGATGGCTCAGATTCTCCGAATGCACTCGGATCAGCGCGTCCGGCCCCAGCATCTTCACCTCCAGTTCCATCGTCGCCGGCCCTCCACCACCGCAGCTGACCACCGACGACATGGTGGTGGTGGTGGTGGTGGTGGTGGTGGTGGCAGCCCCGCCGACGCCCTGGTCCACTATGACCTCCTTCTTGACCCTCTTGGCCTCGGTTTCCAGCTCGTCTACCTTTGCCCTCAGCTCCTTGATGTAGGCCACGGCGTCCGCCAGCAGCGACGCCTTGTCCATCCTTGACACGTTCGGGACCACCGACCGCAGCGCGTAGAAGCGGTGGTTCAGCTTCTCCCGCCGCTGCCGCTCCGCCTCCACGTGGTTGACCGGGGTCTCCCGCCCGGTCCCCGGCTTTCTCCCCCTCTTCTTCGGCCGGCGCCGCTCCATCATCAGCAGCCCCTCCGAGTCGGAATGCTCCGAGTCCACCGAGGATGACAGGCCCGTGACGCCGGCACCCGCCTCCTTCTTCACCACGGGGGGCAGAGCGGGAACCGCCGGCCCGACGATGGCATCATCGGGGGCGGAGAGGATGGCCCTGGCCTGCTGCACCAGGGCCCAGTTCTCGCCGATGATGTCGGAGGAGCCGAGCTCGAGGACGCCGCCGGGGAGGGGGACGCAGACCAGCGTCTCGATCCCATGTAGCTGGGCCTCGCGGGCGCGGTCGCAGCCGCAGCTCTGCAGCGCGTGGGCGCCCGTCAGCCAGACGGGGGCCAAGGACCCGTAGGCGCGGGCGGGGACGGCGGGGTCCCCGGCCACGAACGACCGGCTCAGCGACACCACGTAGAACCACTCGGCTTCGTCGCCATCGGTGGGTCCCGCGTCGTCGCTGAGGAGGGCATGAATTCCTCCTCCTCCGCCGCCGCCGCCACCGCAGCTCCCACGGGGGCCGGTGTCGCGGACGCCGCGGAAGTGTCCCTCGCCGAAGGACAGGAGGTGGTGGTCGGGCGCCGCGCGCCAGAAGATGGCATAGGCCCACCACTCGGAGCGGGCGTGGAGGAGGTACTGCAGGCGGTGCTGGAGGTTGGGCGCCGCGGCGGCGGCGGCGGCGGCGTGGTGGGTGGTGGGAGCAGAGAATAAAGGAGGAAGATGGGGAGGGGAGCAGGAGGAGGAGGGCGAGATGAGCTCTTCCATGTGATCGAGGTGTACGTCCAAGTCTTGGAGAATTGGAATGGAGGAGGGTGGGGAAATGATGCGGTTGGGGTTTTATTCCTCCAGCCTGCAGGTGGGAGTAATGATGGAAGTAGAAATAGAAACAATGATAAGAGCCGAGCTTTTGGATCGGTCTGCGTTAACCTGGGAGGGAGGGAGCTGGGCTGGGGGTTTAAAGGCCCGATCTGGCTGGGCCACGGCACCACGTGTCTCCGAAAGCGAGATGAAGTGAACGAGACCCTCGTAGGGGATTAAATTTTATTATTGCGGTTGTGTGAGGTGGTGGAGAAATGGCCACATGGTTTAAACCCCCCGTACAATGATTGGACCTTAAGCCTTTGCTCCCGTCCCCACTTCTCCGTAGCTTGTGCTTATCTCCCTTCCCTTTTAATTTGTTTTTAATACTCTATCCGTCATAGCGTACGGAGTATAAATCCGGAATTTGACGGTGTAACCAGGGATAAGTGTATGTGGGATACGGACACGTAGGGATACTTCGTGAGGGCTTCCGCTCCGGCGAGGACGTTCTGACGCGTAGTTCACCGGGCGGTGGGGCATCGAACGGCGCGGCCTCCCAAACCGCGGCCGTGCGAGCGAGGCTTTGTTCTTTTTCATGGCTCTGTGCCTCGCGGGGGAGATTCCTTGTTCCGGACGGCATGGGGGAGGTTGGAGAGTCCGGCAGTAGAAGAAACCTTCATGGAAGGTGGCGCGGGACGCAAGGACGTAAACTTTGGGGCCGTCGTTTTGGACCACCTCCTTTTGGTCCTTTGGAACCGCACTTGGGAGGTGGTATACTCTACTAGTTCTCCACTTCCAGGGATTGTGCCTGTTTTTGGTTCCGGGCAAGTAACAAGGAAGGAGGATATTGATGAAAAGCTTGCACCCAAGGACGCTTGGGCTGGGCCCTTTCAAGTTTCAATAGAATTGTTACACTTAAGCCTTGTCCTTGGAGCGGAGTATATCGTGTGGCAAATTGTAAGCCTCGAGTCAATAATAGATTACATTTATCAGTAATGTCCGGATCAGGGATGACAATTGAATTGAATCGGATCATAAATGGATCAAGTCATAAACAGATTGGATCAAAAAATTATCAACCCAAACCCGATCTATTTATTAAATAGATCAAAAATTCAAATCCAAATCCGATCTATTTAATCAGATAACTCGATTCGATCCATTTAATCCATTTATTAAATAGATCAAATTAGATTAAACAGATTAAATAGATTAAACAGATCGGGTTAAATGGGTTAGAAACAGATTAAATAAATTTTAAACAGGTTAAACGAATCTTAAATGGATTAAACAAGTTAAACAGATGGGGTTAGATGGATCAGAAATAGGTTAAATAGATTAAATGGATTATCTGATTCAATCAGATCTGGATATTAAATGGGTTAAACGGATCAGATATCTAAAACTCAAATTCGATTTAATTATTAAACGGATTAAACAGATCGATCCATTTATGTTTCAAATCCGTTTAGCCTAAATCTGAATTTTTTTATGGCTGGTCGAATACGGATCGGATCGACGGATTGGATCATAGTTTATCAGCCCTAGCCTAGACTCCGGTAGCTAGCTAGTTTTATCTTAAAAAATATATAAATTAACAAATATTTAAGAGAAAATAAGAATATATAAATGGGATTGTTGGATTCTTCAAGGACTTGGCAGATGGCAAAAGGGAACACAAAGATCACCAAACAAAAGGGAGTGGATTATGGGCAAACCTTTCCACTTAAGGCAAGGAAGTCTTTCCTGATATCGTTGGCGATGGCGGCTTACCATGGTTATAAAATCTTTAGAATTTTGGCACGTAGATTAGTAACAGGTATTGGCAACTGAACCACACAAGGCTTGTTGGGGACCCGGGGTATTCAGCCATGTGGGGAGGCTTGTCCTTTCTCGTGCACAGTCCTCCTCGCGGCAGTCCCCGCGTGCATCGTATTCTTTTGGCATGTACCCGTTCTAGTGGCTGGGTATTTTGACACGCAAAGCACTGCGACAAATCATTCGTACGTTGTAGCCTTCTGTTGTTCTAGGAGGGCTTCTCCCTCGGTGCAAATTCCATACACACAAAAAGAAAAAAAAAAAAAAGGGAGTGCAAGGGATGAGAGTGTCCTGATGTTGGTTCATGGCCTAGTCTGAAGCTATTAAATTTTGAATTATTCGTATTTTTTTATTCTTCTCCAATCATTCCGCTGGCAGGAGTTGTTGACCAAATTAAGCAAAATTTCAGATCAGCTACAGGGCTGGATCAATCATCAAACCTTTACAGCCGGGTAAAGCTATTCATACTAAAGCCTAGCATTATGAAAGCTATCTATGGCATAGTTTTTGCTTTTAGGTATGGTGTAATACCTAGAAGTACTGGATAGATGAGTCATAGGTTACCAAGACTTCTGATCTTTGCATTCATAAGTATCGGCAGATCCGATCTGGAGAAGTGAATGTCATCTGAATTCTTCACACCTCCAAATCAATTTTGTTTTTACTTTATGGCTCTTCGTTGATCAGTAGCCACAAGTATAAATCTTTCTGTTTTTGGGTCTTGAAACTAACTCTTACCAAAAGGAATTTGACTTTTAATGATAAAATTTTAATGACTAAATTTATTTCATCGTAAATAATTAAATTTTTATAATGAAATTTAAATTTCATCCTAAAAAATCAGGTATTTACGAAGAAAAAAATTTTGTTGCAAAAAATTATATCTTTTGCAACGAAAATTTCATTTTCGTTGCTAGAAGTTAATATTTAGCGATGAAATTTTTTTTCGTTATAAAAAATAATTTTTTTTATGATGAAATATTTTTTTCATAGCAAAAAAATATTTTTCTGCGAGGAAAATTTTTTTTATCGTAAAATAATTATATTTTTTACGATGAAATTGATATTTCATTGCAAAAAATAAAGATTTTTCCAATCAATTTTATTTGTATTTAAAGACGAAACTAGTTCGTCGCTAAATTTTATTTTGTTGAAAAAATTTGAATTGTTTGCGATGAAAATTTAATATTCGTTGCTAGAAATTAATCTTCAGTGACGAAAATTTTTTTCATCGCAAAAAATTATTTTTTTTGACGACGGAAAAATTTTTCGTTGCTAAAAATTATTATTTTTTTTACGATGAAAATAATTATATCGTAAAAAATCAAATTTTTTGTGACGAAATATTTTTTTCGTTGCAAAAAATTTGATTTTTACGATAATTTTTTTATATTTGCGACGAGATTAAATTTTCGTTGCAAAAAATTTATCATTGGCGATGAAATAATTTTTGTTGCAAAAAATATATTTTTTTGCGATAAAATATTTACTTTTCACAATGAATTAATTTCATCGCTAAATATTTTTTAATTAAAAAAAAGGTACTTTGAAATAGGGCAAAAATTTGCCCTATTTCAAAATAAACCTCGTTCTCTCCTTTGCCCACGCTGCCGAGGTCGCCAAACTCTTTCTCCCTCCTCGGTCGCTGGCGACAGTCCTCCCTCCCCAGTCGCCGATCGTCGGTCATCCTTCCTGGTAAGTACTCTCCCTCTCCGCCACCATCCTCTCTCTCTCTCCTTCCCCGCTGCCGTCGAGCCCTCCCTCCCTGCCACCTCCGGGAAGAAAAGTAGGCCGCAGAGGACCTCACGCCTGTCCTCTCCCTCCTCGCCTCCACCGTCTCCCTCTCCCTCCGCTTCCTCTCTGACTCCTCCTCCCTCCTTCCCTCGAATCCTCCCTCCTCTCCGCCTCCTTCTCCCTCTCTCGCCTCCTCTCCCTCCTTCCCTCCCCGTCCCTCCTGTCCGATCCCTCCTCCAGCCCACCGGACCAGCAGCTCATTGCTACCCTCTTCCGCCTCGCCCATGTTGCCCCCTTCTGCGGCGTCGCCGTTGCTTCGGCCTCCCATCCCGCCGCCTGCCGCCTCCCGTCCCCCACCTGCCGCTGCCACCTGCCGCCTCCCGTCCCTCCCTCTCTTTCTCACTCTTCCTCCCTCCCCGCCGCCGATCGAGCTGTCCCTCCCCGCCGCCGGTCAATCCCTCCCTCCCCTGTCTCCCTCCCTCATTTTCTTTCTCAGTGCTTCTCACTCTCCCTCCCTCGCTTTCTCTGTCACTCTCCCTGTCTCCCTCTCTTACACCTGACTTGTCTGGTTTCGTAGGGCCGTCGCCGCCGCTGCCGCCGCTGCCACCATCGTCGGGCCACCGCCACCATCGCCGGTTGCCGTCACCGTCACTGCACAGCTGTCAGATTCAAGGGGAGAGTTGAAGGTGAGAATAAATTTTTTAATTTATATATTTTTTAATTTTTATAATAATTTTTTCCCAATTAATGTTAGTCATTAGAAGTAATTATTTATTATTTTAATAATTAGATATAATGTTAGATATAATTATTTGTTTGATATAATTAATTTTAATCATGATTTAAAAATATTTTAAAAATAAAAATAATTATAATAATAATATATTAATTATAGCATAATAAATTTATAAGCCTTAGAATTTTTGTTCGAGGATAGCGTGCATAAACCAATATTTTTTTATAAAAAAATATTGATGCTTTACACACTATTCTCGAATTGTCCTCGTGGACAGTTTGGGCACGTGAATGAATTCAATATTGCAACACATGTGCTTCTACATCGCAGAGTTTTGTCAGTATTTTCGATAATGTTCTCTGGATACATAGCATAACTTTAATGCTTGTGTATCTGGAGAACTGCATCGAAATGCTGTCGAAATTTTTTTGATATAGAAGACATATATTGCAATATTAAATTCTTACGTTCCTGAATGGGATAGGACCATCACCCTATAGGTAGGAGATATAAGATGTTAGTCAATTATTATTACATAAAATTGATTGTATAGTTTACATCATAAATATGTAGGTATGGATCGTGGTTGGATGTCATTGCGTGATAAGTTTTATCCTGAGTATATTACGGGTGTGACATCTTTTATGAATGTGGCGTCCAATCATACCAGAGAAGATGGAAAAGCTCGTTGTCCATGTCGTCGATATAAGAATTTATTTTGATGTACTTTATCGAACATTCAGAATCATTTATATGAACACGGTATAGATGTGACTTACAAGAGATGGATTTATCATGGTGAAGATTTACCGACTAGCTCGAGCATATTGTCTAGGAGTCCCATAAATCCGTCGTCAGTTGGTGGATCATGCAGCCAAAAAAATTTATCGAAAAAAAAATCCATCATCAGTCGGTGGATCTATTAAAAAAAAATGATTTATCGAAAAAATTTATCGGGAAAAAAAAATCCTTCACAATTTAGATGGATTTTTAGACAAAAAATACTATCAAGATTTTTTAAGAAAAAAATTTTTCTCAAAAAATTCCTCGTAAAATTATTTTACGAAGGATTTTTCGAGGGATTTGTCCCTCACAAATGAGTTCTTAGGGAAAAAATTTTGATGAAAAATATTTCCTCAAAAAATCCCATAAAAATTATTTTTATGAGAAATTTTTTGAAAGATTTTTTTCTCATAAATATATCTTAGTCAAAAAATTTTGATAAAAAATATTTCCTCAAAAAATCCCTCGAAAATTATTTTTGAAAAGAATTTTTCGAGGGATTGTTCCCTCATAAATGAGTTCTTAGTAAAAAATTTTTTGATGAAAATCATTTCCTCGAAAAATTTTTCAAAAATTATTTTTGTTAAAAAAATTTTGAAAATTTTTTTCTCATAAATGAGTTCTTATTTAAAAAAAATTTATGAAAAACTATTTTCTAAAAAAAATTTTTGAAAATTATTTTTGCGAGGGATTTGTCCCTCACAAAAAAGTTCTTAGGAAAAAAAATTTAACAAAAAATATTTTTCTCAAAAAATTCCTTGAAAATTATTTTTGCAAACAATTTTTTGAGGAATTTTTTCCTCATAAATAAATCTTAGTTAAAAAATTTTGATCAAAAATATTTCCTTAGAAAATCCTTCAAAAATTATTTTTGTGAGGAATTTTTTGGGGGATTATTTCCTCATAAATGAGTTTTTAGGAAAAAAAATTTGATAGAAAATATTCCTCCAAAAAATTTTTTGAAAATTATTTTTGTGAAAAGATTTTCAAAGGATTTTTTTCTCATAAATGAGTTCTTATTTAAAAAATTTTGATGAAAAATATTTCCTCAAAAATTATTTTTGTGAGGAATTTTTTAAGAGATTTGTTCCTTACAAATGAGTTCTTAGGAGAAAAATTTTGATAAAAAATATTTCCTCAAAAAATCTCTTGGAAATTATTTTTGCAAGGAACTTTTTAAGAAATTTTTTCCTTATAAATAGGTCTTAGTAAAAAAATTTTGATAGAAAATATTTTTTTGAAAAATCTCTCAAAAATTATTTTTATGAGAGATTTTTTGAAGGATTGTTCCCTCATAAATAAGTTCTTAGGAAAAAAATTTTGATAAAAAATATTTTCTCAAAAAAATTTTAAAAATTATTTTTGTGAAAAAATTTCTAAGAGATTTTTTCCTCATAAATGAGTTCTTATTTAAAAAAATTAGATGAAAAATATTCTTTCCAAAAATCTCCTACAAAAATATTTTAAGAGGGATTTTTTGAGAGATTTGTCCCTCACAAATGAGTTCTTAGAAAAAAACTTTTGATGAAAAATATTTTCTCAAAAAATCCCTGAAAAAATATTTTTGTGAGGGATTTTTTCAAGAAATTGTTCCCTCATAAATGAGTTCTTAGAAAAAAAATTGATAAAAAATATTTTCTCAAAAATTATTTTTGCTAGAAAATTTTTGAAATTTTTTTCTCATAAATGAGTTCTTATTTAAAAAAATTTGACGAAAAATATTTTTTCAAAATTTTTTTAAAAATTATTTTTATGAGGGATTTTCTAAGGGATTTATCCCTCACAAATGAGGGATTTGCTGCCTCACCATGCGGCCCGTGCCTCTTTAAGGATGGTTTGACGTTAAATGTTGCAACCTTGAGATCACTTCTGAAATTACAACAGTATGATAAACTGAAAAAAACATGGTGAGATCATGATGTTTTCTGCCATATAATTTTGTTTCCATTTTGATGGTGCTCTTTATCTTAGTCCTGTGATTGAGGGTTCGATTTCAAAAAATTAATGAAATTATGATAATTCTTTTATTATTTGCTAATGATATTCTAGTATCTTCTGCGGATACTACAATGGTGAGTCTCATGCACCCTGCTATCTTTTTCCTAAGCTATGAATTACAATCTAGTTTGGGTCTATATTGAGAGGGGCAAGTCTGTGGCTGGTATCCTTATTTGCAAACTTTATAAATTCCCTAAACAATATTTGTGTTCCTCGGATGCAGGATACTTGAGAGAAGTGATTTGATGACTCCATTAGATCATCGACATTAGAGATGGTAGGATCAGGTTGAGATCGGGCCAATATCATGGTTGACTCAGGTTCGTCACATGGGTTCAATGATCGGATCGAGAGGGTACGTATCATGTTGCTGGATCAGGCCGACATTGACATTAGATCAAGTTTATCGATATCATAGTGTCGGCTCAAGAGGGTATGTATCATGCTGCTGGATCGGGTTGACATGGATATTAGATCATTGACATATATTTATCCAGCCGCCATGTCTCCATTAGATCATTGACATATGTTTAACGGGCCCACATTAGCATTAGATCAAGTTTATCGGTATCATGATGTCGGCTCGAAAGGGTACATATTATGGTACCAACTTCAAATCATGGTTCTTGCAATTGCATATTAATCATTGATTCTAGGGTGTGATTGGGTTGACCTAGGCTTAGGTTCTTGCATTGGTTTAAGGATATGATCAGACTGACATTGAGCTTGACTAGGGTACAATCAAATCTAGAGAAGGTAGGATTAGGTTGAGATCAGGCCAACATCATGGTTGACTCGGGTTCGTCACATAGGTTTGATGATTGGATCGAGAGGGTACATATCATGCTGCTGGATCGGACCAACATTGATATTAGATCATTGACATATGTTTATCGAGCTGCCATGTCTCCATTAGATCATTGACATTTGTTTAACAGGCCGACATTGACATTAGATCAAGTTTATTAGTATCATGATGTTGGCTCGAGAGGTTACATATCATGCTGCTAGATCGGGCCAACATTGACATTAGATCATTAACATATGTTTATCGAGCCACCATGTCACCACTAGATCATTGACATATATTTAACAGGCCGACATTGACATTAGGTCAAGTTTATCGGTATCATGATGTGGATAGAATCAAATTAAGAAGCATGGATTAATGACACCATTTCAAACTAGTTAATTAAGGATGGATGCCACCATTATATGGCACTAATCTCTAATCGAAACTTAAGGAGAGTAGACGGTAGATGAACGACTGGCTTAACACCAACCTTTCCCTCATCTTGGGTAGATGGATGTATCAAATTTGGGTTGGGTCAGATGGTAGGTTAGAAGATCCAAATTAGATATATATAACAATCAGATCATGTTGGGCTGAGTCAGAATTCAATAAATTCTGATTTGATCTGAAGTGTGGAATGTTTGAGAATCCGCCTCACCGCCCACACCCTCATTCACCACCCATGCCCTCGTTTGTAACTAGCCACTCCCACCGCCCACCCCTTCGTTTGTGAGAGGCCAGTCCCACCACCCAAATTCCTTTCTCTTCCTCATTAATGACACCCCAAATCCCCACCGCCCATGCCCCTATTTGTTCTCCCGCTATGTTGCCTCACTGTGCCGCCTTGCCGTGCCCTCACCATGCTGTCATGCAGACCGATGCCCCCCTCACCGTGCTGCCTCACTGTGTCGCCTCGTCATGCCCTCACCATGCCGTCGTGCAGACCGATGCCTCCGTCCCTTCACAATCCCAAGGTACCACTTGTTCTCCTTCTTCCTCCTTTTTTCTCTCCCACTTCGCCTCCTTCTTCAAATGACGGAAAAGAGAAGAGGATAGGAGGAGGCCACATTTCTTCACTTTATACGAGGAAGAGAGAGGCTGAGGGAGGGAGAGGATGAGGTGGAGGAGGGTGAGATGTTGTGCAGGATCCGGTACCATATGATACAGTAGGAAGAAAGAAGAAATAAAATAAGAAACACCACATAAATATGTGGATCGGCCTCCAGCCTACCTTCATGGGGTGTACAAGCTTCACTATGAGAGAATAAAATAAAATCAATATAAGAGAAACTCATTACTCAACTCTTGTACAAGAATCTCTCAACAAAAAATTCTAAAACTCTCACAAAAACTCTCTGAAATATCTCTTGAAGTCTTTTTGCCCTCTAAAACGTCACAAGCTCTCCAACGCAATAAGCGGCTCGTCAATCGGAGCTATATAAACTCCAGAATCTCAAAAATACTGTTACAATAGGAATACAGAGTATCAATCAATCTTAGAACCATCCATGACTGTCCGATCGTGATCGGCTCACATCAGAGCCATTCGATCGCGCACTATAGCCTCTGATCATGCTTGATTATGCCCGGATCGAGTTTTAGCCATCCAATCATGACTGCATGCAATCTGGACCATCGGATCATGCAAAAATGCCTATAGACCGCGCGTGGACCGCATGATTGATCCACGCAGCCTCCATGGACCGCCCAACGCCCTGCGGTCCATGATGGACTGCACAGGGTGCTAGGCCTGGGCGCCCGCGCGTGCATCTCCGTCGGGTCTGGCCATGCCGCCGTCGGTCTCCGCCGCCTCATGTACTGTGCCATCTGCTCCGAGCTTCTTTCGCACGTATTTTCGCCGTCTGGACTCCATTTGTACTGTTTTTGGACTCGTTGGACTTCGTTCATCATTCTAGATCTCGCTGTGGGCTCAATATAGATCGAATCTCGAGACGTCAAATCTCAACATGAAGAAAGAGGGGGGCCAGGAGGGGCAATGGGAGAAGGGGAGGAGGTGGAAGAGGGGAAGGATGGTGTTGAGGGAGGGGGAGGAGCAGATGGCATGGACGAAGAGGGGGTCGGAGATGATGGCAGTGCGAAGGTAGAGCCCGATAAAACAATGTGCATCAGCGGTGGGGGATTTAGGCCATCCCTATCCTTTGCAACAAGGCCCTTAGAGATTTCAGATGAGTGGCACGAGATTGGATTAGCTGGCATGTTAAATTGAGTGGTGAGGAGGGTGCATATTGGATGAAGTGCTTCGTGGAGTTGGGAATGCTCATTTATGTATCTGGATTTGGTGCCTGCGAACTGATGTGAAATTGAGTTGAGGGACAGAGCTAACGGTAGAGCTTAGATGGCTTGATATGTGACATAGATAATAATAAAAAATAAACTTGAAAGAAAATTGAGTTGGTTTCAATTGTTATGATGTTATAATGCAGGAATTATGGTATTAAATTTTTTAAATCATCTAACCACTATGGTTCCCTTATTTTTTTTTCCTAGAGTTTGAACTTAGTGGCAGACATTGATATATAAAAATTTCAGTTTTATTCTTTACATTTGAGGACTTCAGTATGGTTTCTTTGATAGAGGAGGTTGTTTGATCTACAGGATCTTTACAAGAAAGAAGCAAAAATTGGGGAATAAAAAATTTCCACTGATTAACTTATGATTGGAACTCCCTAACCTTGATCTTCTTAGGAATCCTTGCTGTAAATAATTAGGCCTGCACATATTCTTATTCTCATATGACAACCTAACTTTTTTGGTCTTACACCATCTACAATGAAGTCATCCGCTTTCAGCCTACAGGAGCCTCAGACCTATTTTGGTCAAACAGGTTCTGATCCTTCAGTTGCTCTTTTAGAAAACTACTTAGAATGTAGGATGACTCATTGGTTGCGTTGTATCTTCCTTCTAAGTTATTGCTGGGATACTCTTTTGCGGCTTCTTAACAGCACCATGTCTCTTTGTTTATTGTGTTTTATTATATTCCTCACTTCATAAATCTAAGAACCATGAATCATCCATTTGCTGACTTAATTCCTGTACACTTCATATGCTCCATATTCAATTTAATTGTTTCATTGAAGCATCAGAAATTCCTATTATACGAATGATTATTTAAATTATTTATACATCATAAATAATAGTATCCTTCACTTTATATGAAAATTAAATTGTTCTTCCTTAGAAGTTAGAACACTATGCTTATTGTCTTATTTTTATCATATTTTATATGTTTGTTGTTGATTATCTTATGTGTTATATTTTTGATAGACTATGGACATTCGTAATTATCATAGTTAGACTTTTACTGGACTGAAAGGGTTATACAAATGAGTTTCTAATAGAGGTAGAATGGTTTATTCACTTTGCATGCTAATAACCTATATTTTTGAGTGAGGAAAAAAATTAGGTGTCCCTGTTTCAAGTGCAAAAATACAAAGTATCTAATTGTAGAGGAAGTGAAGGTATATCTTTATAAAAAAGATTTCAAACCTGAATACTGGTATTGGACAGAATATGGGAAATATGAACCAACTACAAATTATAATATTGATCAGATGCAGTTTGTTGATTCAAGTACTGCTTAATTTAGTACTCTTAGTGGTAGTTAATTGGGCAATAATGAGCAAACCAGTAGATATGAAGCCATGATTTTTGATACTACTGGACCGAATTTTGAAGATGTTTCTAATTGCAATGTGGATGCTTATCAGAATAGGGATGCTCAAAATTATATGGAGGAGACTCCAAATATGGAGGCTAAAAAGTTTTATGAGATGCTGCATGCAGCATAACAATCCTGTGGCCAGGTTATACTAATGGCTTAGAGTTGTCCGTTGTAGTTAGAATGATGAGCATCAAGTCTGATAACAATATGTCTCAATATTATTTTAATCAATTTGTAGCGCTTATTAAAGAGATAAGTCCTCCCAGTAATCTAATACCTCCCGACTTCTATAAGACAAAAAAGCTAGTTTCGAAGCTTGGTCTATCTGTTAAAAAAATAGACTGTTGCTTCAATGGGTGTATGTTATATTACAAGGATGATGAGTCTTTAAATGATTACAAGTTTTGTGGTCATCCTCGATACAAACTAGGTAGGACAAAAAGTGGGAATCATAGACAAATACCTTTCAAGAGGATGCATTATTTGCCACTCATCCCTAGACTTAAAAGATTTATGCCTCGAATAAATCAGCTGGACACATTAGATGGCATTATGAAAATAGACAGAAATAGGATGTTTTGTGCCACCCATTAGATGGAGAAGCATGAAAATAGTATGACTGTACGTATATTGATTTTGCATTAGGGCCAAGAATGTGAGACTTGACTCAATGGGATATTTGCCTATTCACCTACTATATGAAGTACGAGTTGGTGGACCCATTTAATACAGATGGATGTATCCCTTTGAGAAATAAAGAATAATGTTTCTATATTTATTTCAAATCTTTATTCACATAATCTTTCATATCACATGAACTAATATACAATGCTATATTCTTAGGTTCCTTAATAAATTGAAAAAAATAGTTAAGAACAAAGCTCGTATTGAAGGCTCTATATGTGAGGCATACTTAGTACCGAAGACGTCTTACTTTTATTCATATTATTTTGAGCCTTATGTATATACTATGGGTGTTAGAGTTAATCGAAATGATGATAGGGAAGAGTATGAAATAAGATGCTAACCAACTCTTTCAATATTCAGTAACTTCGGCCGCCCATCTGGTCAGTGTAGAACTCGATATTTGAATGATGCGGAGCTTATTGTTGCAACATTACATGTCTTGTTAAATTGTGATGAAGTGAAGCCATATCTTGAGTGAGTATCGAATCCTCCTTAACTCCACATAAAACTTTATATATAACTAATAAATCCATCAAAACTAATACAACATGGTATTTTAGTATATTTGTGCGGTATGTACATGCTTCCACACCTGGACTCTTAGTGATGCTCAGATAGATGCAAGGATTGAGGCTTCATTTACGTCAAGGTTTAAAGATTATGTAAGCATTAACTCCTACTTGTGCCAATAGAAATTTTTTGTTCATGTGAAATACAAGTACTAATACATTGTTTTTGCAATTTATGATTAGGTACACAATCCATGTAGTATGATACGAAATCAACACTTGAATGACTTAGCTTGGGGTCCCATGAGAATGGTAAAAACATAGCCCATGTATTTTATTGGTGGATTCAAATTTCACACATATGCATATAGTGAGGGCAAAAAAATAATCAATAGTGGAGTGTGTGTTAAGGGTAGAGGACATGGTGATAGTGAAAGTAATTTCTATGATATTGTTAAGGAGGTGGTGGAATTACAATATCCAGGTCAAGGTGATAAAAGGGTGGTGATATTTTACTGTGAATGGTTTGATCCTATCATAAATCATAGGATGAAAGTGTACAAACAATATGATATCATTGAGATTCGACATCATAGAAGATATCCAAAGTTTGATCCATTCATTCTTCCCCAATATATGGTGCAAGTATATTATTTACCTTATCCTGGGAGGATAAGAGATAAGGTAGATTGGTGGGTGGTCATCAAGACGAGATCGAGAGGTCGAGTAGATAATGACCACATTTTGGAGCCTGCTTTTCAAGATGAGGAGATGTTTCGAGTCAATGCAATGATGATAATGAGTCCATTGAAAATTTATGAGATAGTGAGAGATTATTTGAGGAGGTTGATGCATATCTTGAAGGCACCATTGATGATGAAGAAAAAGAAGATGAAGAGGAAGTTGAAGAAGAAGAGGAAGAAGAAGAAGAAGAGGAAGAAGAAGAATATTTCACTGATGAAGATGATTCAGAAAGTAATAAAAATATGAAGATGACAATGAGGATGATGATGAGTAATTATGATATAATATTTGTGCTTCTAGATAATTTTTTTACTTTTTTTTGTTAATAGGTGATAACTTGTTTGTATATGTGCTTATGTAATATTATTGTTATCTGTTTTACATATATGTTATTATAATCTTTCTTGATATTTATTTTATATTTAGGTTGTTGTAATCAAGACTTGATATTTGATTTATTTTATATTTATATTGTTATGCATATACAGATGTCACCTTCAGATCGAGTTGGAAAGGAAAAGAAAAAATCATCTATTTCTTGATCAAAAAAGACTCGCACAACCACTACAACCATGACAGACTTACCACTACCCTCAACCACTATGGCCCCTTAGATGCTTCACTTGCTATCTTTTACCATTGTCACATCATCTTCCTCTCTTATTACACCATCCTCTTTGACCATGCCGCCTCTTTTTCATCCTATTCTACCACATCTTCCTACTATGACCTTAGGAGTTTTTATTACTCAAACATCATATTCTGGTTCCATTCCACCTTCCATGTCCACTACTTTCACTAACCCACCTTCTTCCTCTACTATGCCACCATCATTTCCTACATATCCATCACTTTATTTTCAATACCCAAATACCATGCCACACACACCTAGCCCTACTTGCAGCCCTTCCTCTTTCCATACTACGGTTTCACTTGGACAGTCACCACCTATCCAACCTATGCACATTTCTGCCAGTACAGCTTCTAGCCAAGAGAGTTTGCACACACAAACATCAGAGAAGGCACTATTAATTCTAAGTGGTTATGGGTAAAACTATATAATATTTAGTTCATTGTATTATTTTATTTAGTTGAAATAAATATACATGATTGTTTGACTATTGTTTATCTATACAGTTTTAATGATGACCATATGGTGACCCATGCTTTGGTTGAAATCCTTAAGAGCAAGTATGATGGTCCATACTCTTCATGGAAGAAAATTCCAAAGAGGATACGAGACATGTGGTTTCGTGAGTTTGAGGTTAGAATATTTTTAAGTTTTATTAGATGCCTTTGTTTGCTTATATTTGATTTAAAATACCTATATATATATATATATATTTTATGGATACTAAATTTTTTTCTTTTTTTTCTTTTTATAGAAAAAATTTCAATGGGATCCAAAGGATGAGCAGCATATTCGGATGAATTGGGAGCGTCGTGGTTCAAATCGTCTTGCTGATATTGGCTCATGAAAATCATGACTGCAAGTCAGATTGGATTGGAGAGAGTGTATGGCAGGAGCTATGAAAATATTAGGATAGTAATGAGTTTAAAGCCAAAAGTCAAAAGAACAAGAAGACTTGTACATCCGATTGCGGTGGATTAGGCTTCCCACTTCACACTAGTACTTTCATTAGCATTAACGACCATGCTACAAGATTGGTATTGATTTATTCTTTGTGATATTTCTTCTTTATTTATTATTAATGCATCTTATTCTTTATCTATTTGTTAATAATATACTTTTGTTTTCAAAGTTGCTAATGTTGTGTGTCATGAAATTTAGATGCAGAAGTTGAACCAGGCACCTACATTGGATGAGCTCTTCAAACACACCCATCCAAAAAAAAAAAGGATGACAACTAGTGGGTGAATAAGAGGGTAGAGACAGTATATGTAAGTATTCAAAAAACTATAATTCATATATTTATACTATTTATATGTTTAACTCATTGTATTTAATGTCTTTCACAGATTAGTTTTATACAGAAGTGGCAAGAAGTGCAATCAAGTCAAAGCTCGACTGGAGAGGATATTGTAGAATCATCACAGCAGTAGCCTTAGCCATCCATGATGCATGTATGGAAAGAAACAGTTGGAGCGAACAAGGGGTAGATTTATAGATTTGGATCACAGGCCAGCTTGTTGACAGGTTCCTCATCTTCTGGCCGCACATCCTCACGAGTCCTTGAGGAGTGGATTTAGGAGCGAGAGAAGATTTATAATATGTTTGAAACCATATCTGTTCGAAATGAGGAGTTAGCTACTCATAACAATCAATTAGCAACCCAGAACAGTGAATTAGCCATCCAAAACAGTGATTTAATTGCTCGTGTTTCTCGTATGAAGGAGTTCATGCACCTTATGATGGAGAAGATGCAAGTGTTTTTAGCACCGCCTCCAGCTGCTACTTCTGTAAATGATGATGATTGTGATGACGACGACGATGATGATCAAGAGGAGGATGGTTACTTATGATTTTTTCTAATTATGATTGGAATGATGATACTTATAATACTTATTTCTTTTATTATGAACTTGGATATGATGAGGATGATAACACTTTTGGAACTTCTGTTATGATTTTGATACTTATGATACTTTTGGATATGATGGCCACTTTATTTTTTTGGTGATGATTATGATTTTTTATTAGGATTAATATGCTATATTTATGAATTTGTTGTTATATGGTTATTTGTATATCACCAAGTGTATTAAAAAAAGATATTTTAGGTTTTTTTAATTATCAGATTTAAATATTGTCAGGGATATTTTTTTTGGAAAGATGTTTTGCAAGAGATCTTTTTTTTTTGGAAAGTTATTTTATGAGGGATTATTTTCTTGAAAATTTTTTTAACGAGGCATAATTTCCTTGAAAATATAGAAAAATCATTTAAAAATTCAAAAAATCCCTCAAAAAATTCTCAAAATTTTTTTTAGGAAAATCCCTTGAAAAATTCTCCAAAAAAATTTTCTCAAAAAATCTCTCGATAAATTTTCCTTGGAAAATCCCTCGGTAAATCCCCAAAAAAATCTCTCAAAAAATCCATCGATAATTTTTTCTTAAAAAATTTCTTGAAGAATTTTTCTCGAAAACTCCCTCAAAAAGATTCTCTTAGAAAATCCCTTGGTAAATTTTCATCAAAAAATCCCTTAAAGAATTTTTTTCAAAAACTCCTTTAGACAGATTTCTTAGAAAAATCTCTTGAAAAATTCCTTGGAAACTTTCCTTTGAAAAATCCGTCAGAAGTTTCCTAAGAAAAAATTCCATCGAAAAATCCCTCGAAGAGAAAAAATTTTCGAGGAGGATTTTTCTAACGACCTTATTTCCGTCAGAAATCCATTTGGAAGTATAATTTTTCAATGGATTTTTTTCTTTTTCCCTCGAAAAATCCCTCGAAAATGACCCTTTTTCTTGTAGTGTAAGTTGTCACATGCTCCAAGTTATATAATTTGTGAAAATTAATATGTATTTTGGTTTATTTGTTAGTGACATGTAAAGTTGCATCATGCATATGGATGGAAAAGTTAAACTATTGGTACATTTGAATATTAAAATGAGAATAATTTGTTGATAAATTTGGGATATTGAGTAGAAAGATAAAGGGATAGGAGTTTAACACCACTATTCATGTGCTAAGAAGGCTAATTATTTCTATTTTTTGTAATGAAAAATTTATCATGCACTCGCCACTACTATTTTTACTCATGTGTGCTTGAAGGCGTAATTTTATTTTTGTCAATGAAAAATTTATCATCCCCTCACCTACCTATTGCTTATTAGCTAATATTGAACTATATTGACTTGGTAAGGCCTATTAACTATATTAGCTAATATTGAACTATATTAACTATATTGAATAGATATCTCACTATTAGCCTCATACAACACACAACAAATCCTTATCCCACATACCAACAAATTTCAGAGTACTTTAGCTAAAAAAATATATTCTCTTGGTAGAGTTTTGGGCCTAACTTCTTATACAGAGTTTTTGAGTTATACAATGATTTAGTCAGATAATGGTATGTTGGAGGGGACAAGATAAAAAAATTTTGATGTACTAGTTTGTGGGTTTTGCCAACCATAGAAAGTTTGAATGTCTTAAAGAGAGCAAGATTCCCATACCTTAACTTGATTAGCATTGACATCTTGAAGAATAAAATTTACTTTCTAGTGCAATTTTGGTCCACTTATTGTGTTTTGTACTAATAATTTGAAGGAGACTTAATGGAATATCTAATTCAAAAGCATATTGAAAATAACATTGAATATTTAAACAAGCATATTTGCTTTAAGGGAGCTTACTTGAAAAGATAGAAATGAATTAATATGCTATTTTACCTCAATATTCTCAAGATTGCCTATATCTTCACTGAAAAGAATCCAAAGAAAGTTGACACCACTAACATAACCGCTGAGGAGCGTTGTGTATCAAGTATGAGTTGCATTTGAAAATGATGAATACAATTATCAATACTATCTCTAAAACTATCTTGCAGATCATTTTTTTGATTTTTATGATAATATATATTCTTTTGCAAAGAAATCTAAAAAGTCTTATAGAATAAGTATGATATTGAATAGAAATATGTTGTATTCTATCTTTTTTGCTTCCAAATGGTGGATGGAAAATCCATAATAGGCCAAGCTTGAGTCTTGGTGATGATAATTTGAGAGCTTCAATATGAAGACATCAAGATTAAGGATAATCTTATTGTCTATGGTATTATCAACAAGCTGCCATTTTTATAGAGAGAATTTCAAAAGACTATACACCACAAATAAAAAAAAGACATCTTTTGAAGCATTAATTACTCACATTTGCATAAATGAAGAGGCAAAAGGACAAGATGTACTCAGGGTACAAGAGAGTAATAAACAACCCCTTACAATTAGGATAAATTTAATTTCTCTGAATAATAACTTGCTCAATGAAAATTTTTCTAGAAATGTCCAACCGAAGCTAAGAAAAAAATATAAAAAATAATGGTAGACTTTCCAAGTATAATAAGAATAATAAGATAGACTGTCATATCTTCTGGCAAAAATTATAACTAGCCCTAATGCCGACCAAGTTCTTTTGAAATGATAACCAGCATGCCAATATTTTTACTAAGGCTCTGGGTTGATTATTTTTTATCTGCTAGTCAAGTTGGGCATTATAGATCGATACACATCAACTTGAAGGAGAGTATTCTAGCTATTACAATCATGCACAACTCATCTATTACAGCATGTATAATTTTAGATATCATCGTTACCATATATTGTATGCACAATCTTGGTACATCAGCATAGGGCAATTATAATAATCTTTTCAAAAAAATATTTCTTTCATATTTATCCTTCCAACATCATAGGGATTCGATTGTCATATTCAAATTTAATATCTATATCAAATTATATGATTTTATAGTTGTATTGTACTATATCCTATCTGCAGTATCTATCCGATAAGCATGGGGTTTTGTTGTTGTATTCTATTATGTCTATATATGTATGTATGTATGTATGTATGTGTATGTATGTGTGTGTGTGTATGTATATATATATATATATATATATATATATATATATATATATATATATATATATATATATATATATATATATATATAAAGCACACGAGTCCCATGAACATTCCAAGTAATTCTAATTTTATTTCCAAGATATATATTTTTTTCAAAAGTCAAGCACAAAATAAAAATTTCCAATGTATATTTTTGTATGGCAAGAGTGGGCATATTGTTTGAATTTGCAAATTTTAGAAACATGAACCTACATTTGGAGGTTGGCATCATTGTGATTTGGCAGTGGCTGCCTAAGCTAACATAATTGAGGAGACCCTTATGGTAATAAAAACAAACATAAATATGGTGCAATATATCGATGGGTGTGGACAAATTCTAGTGCTTACTGATATGTTTGTTATGATAAAAATTATTCAAAGTTTATACTTTTTATAAAAATCTAAAATCTATTATATGTGGTGACTCACATACCATCCAACTATTTAGAAGTAAAGAGGTCAAACTGAAATTTACCTCTAAAAGAGTGTTAATTTTGAAAGATATGTTATATACTCCATCTGTGAGAAGACTAGGGAATCTGATCATATACCAATTCTCAACAAGGCTAACTTCAAGCAAACTATAGAGTGCAATCAATATGTAATTACTAAAATAGATATTTTTATGGATAAGAGTTATGCTTGTGATAAAATATTCAAAATAAATATTGAGAGTAATAAATATTAATTTATGGCATGCTTGTTTGTATTATATAAATATTAGAAACATGGGAATATAGTTTAGGATTAGTTTTAATGGTGAAAAAGGACTTTGTAAAATGTGAAACATGTAGAAAGCCAAAAATTACATAAAGATCTCATAAAAGTACTAAAAAAAATATTGAATTATTAGACCTGATTCACATTAATATTTATGGACTTGAAAGGATTTTTACTAAGGCTGAAACTGGACTGATACGATCGTGATGTTGTCGTTAGGATACCGTAATTATCAATCTAATTCCGACTTCAACAAAAAATAAAAATATATAGAAAGTAATGAGTCAGATCAAATCCACAGAGAAAGTAAGATTTTGATTTAAAATCTTTGATTTTATAAAAAAAAATAAAGTTTTGAAGAAAGTAATTTAAGTTAAAAAATAAAAATTAAAAGTGTAAAAAAATAAATCGGATATTAAGATCTACTATTTAGATCCTAACATCTACTTATAATAAAAATAAATAATAAAAATTTAAAAAATATAAAATAAATTGATACTAAGATCTACTAACTAGATCCTAGCATTTACTTGCAAAAAATAAAAGACAAAAATTTAAAATATAATAAAATAAAATTTACATTAATTAAAATAAAAATTTAAGTATAAAAATTTTAAAAAAATAATAAAATAAAATAAAAATAAAATTATAATAAAGATCTGAAGTTGATCAGCACAGTCTCATCGGAAAGATGGTTGATGACCTCTTTTTCTTCCTTCATACTTCGTAGAGCGAACTAATTTTTCTTCTTCTTCTCTTTGGATTCCTAAAGCTCTAATATTTTTTTCTCTATTTTTTTCTAACTTTCTACTTAATTTTTCTGCTCCCAAGACTTATTTTTGGATCCTCTATTTATAAATAAATTTTTTATATTTTTTTGGTAGAAAAAAGAGTCCTAAAACTCTTAAAAATCATATAAAATACTTTACAATTATTTCTGACCATCGGATCAGCTTTGGACCGCTTAGATCTGCCCAAAAATCATAGTTTTAATCCTTATCAAAGTCAGATTCAACCACAGCCATTTGATCTGGGTTTGGATTTATTCTGAGCCATCGGATTGCGCAGTTTAACTCCTTATCAAAGTCGAGAATGATACTGGCCATCCGATCGCGTGATGGATTGAGTTTTGACCATTGGATCATGCAAAAGCTTCCTCTTATCAATTGACAACGAACAGCAACCGTTGGATCTGAGTCGGGATGATTGTGGATCATTGGATCACATAAAATCATCTTAATCTACTGTGAGCCGCACCTGTGGACCGCATATTATTTTCGGTGGACCACTCCCTAACTCTGTGGATCGAGCTGCTGGTCCACCGTACACCGATAACTATTTTTAAAGTTTTTTAAGGTATTTTGGCTTGATTTTTGTTTCAATTTTTATTTGAAAAATAAAAAAAAATATGTATTAAATTTTTTAAAAATTATTCATTATTTTGGTGCTTAAATTACTCAATTAAATTAACATCTATTTTTCATAAATATACTCTAATTTTATTTTTTTTTTAAAATTATTTATTTTTTAAAAAAAATTAATTTATTCATAAAATTAGATTTTTAAGAAGATGTTAGCATCATAAATTTATCAAAAATATCTATAATAAATGTAAAAATACACCACTTATCATGGACCACAATATCCATATCCATATTTATTTTGTCTGATGAATACAAATATAGATATGGATATTATTTGGATATAAAATTTTATATCCATATTTATTTTAAATGAATATGGATATAATATTTTGGATATGAAAAATATGGATATAATTATGTATATTACTTAGATAATTAAATTTTATGACTACAGAATCAAAGATATTATTAAATAGATGATAAAATAAGTTAATAACATGTTTAGATAATTATATATATATTTTAAAATTAATAAGTATTATATAAAATTATATAGAATTATACATAGATTTAGATATTTGGATATGGATTGGATAGTTATCTATCTATATCCATATCTATTTTTCTTTGACGGATATGGATACAGATACAGATATTAATTAGATTCTCAAATTTTTTATCCATATTTGGATTGATTTGGATACAAAAATAGATCCAGATGGATAATATTTATACTACTTTTACCCCTAATTTTTACTTATAAAAGAAATAGATATTTTATCATTTATATTGATGATTTTTCTAAGCACCCATATATATTTGCTTAAAAATAAAATTGATGTACTTGAAAAATTTTAAAAATTTCTTCATGGAGTAGAAAATCGGTTTGATAGAATGATAAGAAGATTTAGAAGTGATAGAGGCCTTAAGTTTGAATTTTTTGATTCAACTCATATGTTCAATCATTAGAAATAATTCACGAAACTATTCTACCATGCATGCCTACCTTTAGTGGTATAGTTGAAGAATAAATAGAACCTGATTGAGTTGACAAATATCATAGTAATTGAATTAGGTTCTCTCTTAAATCTTTGAAAGCAGTTTTAATTATTTGTCACATCTTGAATAAGGTGTTACACAGAAAGACCAAAATTATACCATTTAAGTTATATTGTTATAAATCAAATTTGGAATATTTTGGTGTTTGGAGCTATAGCTTCTGTAAGGCTAATGGACCGTAGAATACTTAAGATGGTTGCTTATACTTTTCTTGGTTATACAGTATATCATATAGTTTATGAATTTTTTGATATTAAAAAAAATATGATAATTAAATTAAGTGATACTATTTTTTATGAAGAAAAGTTTCCTTTTAAATCTAAAATAGTGGAGGAAAAGAAGTTAAATATAATATCTTCTATAAACTTTATTTTATATTGTCTTTAGAAAAAGAAGTAAATTTTGAGTTTGAACGAAGTAGTGAAAAAGTTAGAGTGAAAAATATTTTAGCCCTAACCACTATATTTATAACTAGAGAAAAATCAAATTTCTTTACAGGAAGCTTTGTCATCACTTGATGTTGCTTTTTTGGAACGAGATTATAAATGATGAATAGAACTACTAATTTTTAAAAAAATTAAAATTTAGTTAACTTACCACTAGATTTAAATTTAAAATAGCGGAGGCCATGAAGTTAAATAAAATATTTTATATAAACATTATTTTTCACCATCTTTATAAAAAGAAGTAAATTCTCAGTTTGAACCAAACTATGAAAAAGCTAGAGTGGAAAAGATTTTGACCCTGACTACTATATGTATAATAAGAGAAAAATCTAATTTCTTTATAGGAAGCTTTATCCTCATATGATGTTACTTTTTTGGAAAGAGACTATAAATAATGAATAGAACCACTAATTTTTAATAAAATTGAAATTTAGTTGATTTATAGTTGGTTAAAATCATAGGATGCAAATAGATCCTCAAAAAATAAAAATTACATAAGATGAGACTACAGACAGATATAAAGCTAAGGTTATTGCTAAAGGATTTAAATAGAAAGTAGATCTAGATTGTTTTGATACATCCTCTGTGGTTACTAAAGTAACATCTATTAGATTATTAATTGCAATGCCTATAATTTATGATTTGAAAATTTACCAAATGGATATCAACATAACTTTTTAAAATGGAGACCTAGATAAAATAATTTATATGGACCAACTAAAGGCTTTATATAGCCCGGCTAAAAAAGCAAAATTTATAAATTGACTAAATCCTTTTATAGCTTGTGGCAGACCTCCAAGCAGTAGCATCAAAAATTTGATTCCTGTATGATTAATAATAGCTATAAGTTAAATGAATGTAATATGTGCAAAATGAATGCAATATGTGCATCTATTATAAATCCTGAGAAAATTCATATATTATTATTTGCCTCCATGTGGCAGATTTATTGATCTTTAGCTCTAATTTGTATAATATTACATAAAAAAAACTAAAAAAAAGCCTCATAGCCATTTTGACATGAAAAATCTTAGTGAGGAAAATCTTATTTTGGGTATGAAAATTACAAGAATATGTCATGATATTTTTCTTGATCAATTGCATTATATTAAAAAAACTTTGAAAAAAAAATAACTATATTGATTGCAAGCATGCAGTACTCATTTTGATTTAAGTGTTTATCTATTTTATATTAAAAGTGAAAATAATGTTATAAATCAAAAGAGATATATTAGTTTGACTGATAGCTTGCTTTATGCAACTAATTGCACTAGACCTGATATTATATATGTAGATAGAGTACTTAGCAAGTTTATTTACATGCTAAGTAGAGAACATTAGTATGCTATTGAAAGGGTAATGAAATATTTAATTAGATAAAAAATTATGACTTATTTATAAAAAATATCCTATAATATTTGTAGGTTTTAGTGATGCTGCTTGGAATACATTGTTAGATGATGCTTTTTCTACCATAGATTATATTTTCACTTTGATTAGTGGTGCTATTTGTTGGCAATCAAAAAAAACTATTATTGCTAACTTAATAATGGAAGTTGAGCTTATTGCTTTGGCTTCAATATGTAAGGAAGTAAATTGGTTAAGATATTTATTATTTGAGATGCCATTTTAGAAGGAATCGGTTCTACTAATTTTAATTCACTATGATAGCTCTGTTGTGATTGGTATTATTATAATGATAAATCTAGATCCATAAGAAAAAATAGGTACTATGAGATCATATTTGACTAATGACATCATTAATTAACATGGGTCTCATTAAATTTTATGATAATCTTGTAGATCCATTAACCAAGTCCTTGGTAAGAGAAAGGGTTGAAAGCTAACCACATCAAGGGGATGGGATTAAAACCTATAAAATCATAAGCTGCATATGAGGACACCCAACCAAGTGACTATAAAGCACATAGGAAGAATGAAAGAGTTCTTTGATGGTAGTGAAGACCTAAAAGGTTGGCAAGAAACAGATGAAGACAATGGAAAATATTGTTCATAAATATATGTATTTTCTAGATAAAAGCTTGTTTCCTTTGTATTTCTTCTAACTTTTTTGCCTTTAAATATATAGAATCCCCTTTCTATAGGTTTCTTACAACTCATAAAATGCATTGTTTGATGACATGATCCCTCATGATGCTTATGGTTGTTGAATTACTCTTCTTTTGTCATCTTATTTTATTGTTTATTAACAGGTCCTTATTGACCTCCAATATATTTAGTAAGGCTATATAAGATATAGTACGCATCAATAAAAGAACCTATAAAGCGATCAATAAGATATCAATCATAGTTAGAAATAATGCAGCTATTTTAGTGCAATATCTAAGTTTAAAACTTCATGTATGCTTGAGTATGCTTATTCAGGTTTAGTTGATGATGTACAAGGATTACTGATTCGATGTGAATTACTTTGGCTACTATGAGCATTCAGAAGGATTATTAGACTCAATAAAGATCATTTTGGCTACAATGGATATTCAGAAGGATCATCAAACTTGATGTGGATTGCTTTAATCACTATGAGTATTCAGAAGGATCACAAGATTTGATATAGATAATTTTGGCTACTGTGGTATTCAATAGGACCACTAGGCTCGATGTGGATTATCTTGGCCACTAAGGGTATCCATGAGGATCATCTTGACTACTACAAGTAGGACTCAATGTGGTCCAAGAGTAAGATTCATCGTATTAGGAAGCTACATAGTGAGCTAAACTTTTTGAAGACCATAATTTGGTGATACAATGTTTGATTAAGATGATCATGTTTTAATAGATTGGATAATCTTTTGAAATCTATAACTAAGGACTAATCTCCTAGGAGTTGAAGTGGACCAAAATTCTATCATTTGGGTCTCAAAATAAAAAAAAAAATCCTTTTGAAAAAGATATTGATTGGATGCTATCTTTGAATCCAAAAAAGAATTAGAGTCGAGATATATCTCTCGTAAGATTTTAGTTCTTTTTTCATAATTATTTTGATTAGCCATGTTTACTTTTGAAAATTTAGTGTTATTTGAACAAGGAGAAGAATCTAGCCTAAATTTATAAAAGACTTTATGACCATTATAAATAGAGGTTATGTACCTCAGATTATGATGTGGATCATCAATGAAAAGAAAAGAGGACTCAAGTCTTACTTTCACAATTCTTTTATCTTTTTTTTAAATTTCTTTTTGAAAGATTTGAATTGAGCGATTGAGTAATTTTTTCTTTTCCAAGATCGGATGATCTATTGACTAAATATTTTGTTTAAAGTTTTGGCTTATGATTCATGGGAATGTCGTAGCTGTTTTTCGATGGCTATGATGTATTATATGTGATCCAATAATTCAGTTTTAAATTTATGTCAAATGAAGCAGCTGCTCATACTTGGTCATGCTTTTAAGCTTGTGTGCTGTTAAATTTTTGATCCCTTCATGTTCATGTTTCTACTCTCTTTCTTCGCAGATTCTAAGGTTTCATTTTACATAAAATATAACTTTCCTAACTTGATTAGACATATATATAGGAGCAACCTCATTATAATGATTAGTTGTACGCTGAGACACTAAAATTTAATTTTTCTTCCTATATAATATCTGTGGGACATTATTCCTTGGGCCCAAGAAGCAATTAATCATTCAGACAAGAAGGCCATCAATTGTCTGCAAGTCGTTTTCACTCCAATAACCAGAGGTAGATTAGAAGATAATCTAAAACAATGCTAGCATTTTCCTTGACCATCGATCTCTTATGTTTTCCTCCGACATTACTTTTCTAGAAAAACATTTCTTCCTTATGGAGCTGCCTCTAGTCTTCACCCATGCCGATGGGCTTATGGTATGGGAACATGACAAAAAACTTTAACTGGTCCTTCTGAAATCATTATAACAATTATTCACCTATGCCGATTCCATGGGATCATTCGTCCTATTATACTGCATTCACATGCAATCATCTCCAAAGAAGTAGAGGTATCTACTGCATGCTGTCATGTCCTCATTTTCCTTTTTTTGTTTTGAATTGGTGGAATCATTGGATCAGAACTCTATGTTGACTCCTAGCCATTAACATATATAATTTGGAGAAGTGGCGACTGAGGTTCTCCAAAATCCCTGACCTTCCTCCTTTTAGGTCCATGGAGAGTTAGCATGCTGTTAAATCTTCGATAGATTGTTTAAATCTGGTGTCTGGTAAGCGAATAGCTCTCCATATGATAACAGCTGCTACAGTTTTATTTTCATCATGGAGAATTGAATTCACATTTAGCCAACTAATTATTGCAAAACATAACAGTACTAGTTATTACATCTTCTTCTATATCTTTTTCTGCTTTGATATCTTAGTTCTTTAGTCTTATAATCTGCAGGCGGCATTGAGTTATGGTAACGATCGATCACAAATTTATCGATTTAAGTAGTTGATTCTTTTAATTTTGTTCTGATAGTTTATCAGTAACTTCTTCCATATGCATTTGATGTCGTCTAAGAAATCTCATCATAAAATGGTTTTTTTTACCGCCATCTTTATAAAAACCAGGTTGTCTGTACTAAAGTTCATCATGATTTGGCATGGTGGACTCTTAAATCTTAATATTCTAGAATGGCATTACAGTCACATCAAGTTTGATTCCATGCTTTAATAATGTATGATGGCCCATCACAAAGAGGTTGACTTGGGGACTCCTTTTCTAGCTTCAGTTTTCCACTAATCAAATAATACCATTTTGCAACAATTGGTGCGCCCTGCTATCCTCGTTCTGGCATGGTAGTGGTCCATAAGAATTTTTAGTGACACTAGAACCTTTGTCATATGTGATGCCATCGCCTAACAGATTATGATGGACCATGAACAAGAGGCCTAATAGAAAAATTTTTGTATTCTTTTATCTTTTATTACTCGGATAAATGACCACCACTCAAATAATGGTATTGCAATCTGTTGCGGTCAATCTCCTCATCGCCTGATCGTCCGGGACGCGCGCCTGCAAGGAAAATCCTCACTAACCGGAGATGCCTCCGACGGAGACCCTCCGATGCTTAAGTCAGAGAGGAGATGAGGCAACAGTAAAAAAATCAGAGACTCAGCGAGAGAGAGAGCTCATCAAAACTGTTGCCTTACCCCGTTTTATAGTAGAATACGGTATGGTCCCGCCATTAATGGTGTAGACAATTGGAGAGTTGTCAAATCGTTGGAGGCTATCAAATCGTCATGGGTTGTCAAGTCATTGAAATTAATCTATGTCTTTGATTGGACAATGTCCCATGGCGGTTGTACAGCATGTCCTTGGCAGGACAACAGCCCATAGCGGTTGTACGGCGTTTGGACGGGCTGGCCGACTATATGTCGGTATTTGGTTGTCGGGATGTCGGATGATGACTCAAAAACACCGTCAGCTGATCTGGTGCCTTGTGGAAGTCGGACGTCGGCTGCCACCCTCGACAGTGAGTCGGTGATATAGGTTCGGCCGTTCGGTCGGTTGGAAACAGTATTGGCCTGTTTGGACAATATACCTTTGGCCGGATATTGTCGGCAGTCATTGTCGGAGTCGTCTGTCCGTCCGGGGGATAGAGTCGGGCATTGGTCGGACCGTTCCGAGGATAAGTCGGTGTATAGGGGTCAGCCGGTATATCCCAATAGTTGCCCCCCCCACTCCTGAGTCTGATGTCGTGTTGGCCCGCGTTACCACATGGGCGATGGTCTCGGACGAAAGGAGTGGTTTTCCATCACGTCATGCTTCGACTCTGGCGACTGTACCAACGGACAATCCGGTGTCAGACGTCTCATCGGGAATGCAAATCGCCGTCGGTTAATTAATTTCGAGACATGATTTTTTCACCATGTGTCAGGGGGCTATTGGGCCGGAACCGTTCGCGCGGATGGAGGCGAAGTGACTCGATCTGGGGCAGATGCGTCGAATCGTCGGACCGAGGAAGGGCCCAAGTGCTGCCACGTGCCAACATCCGAAAAACCCTCGTTTGGCGTGCTTTCATCTCGATCGTCGAAGGGCCTTATATATATGCGGCCACTCATATCCAAAGTTTCACTTTTTACTGCCCTGTTTCTGGCGCTGAGGCCCTGTCGAGTTGTCTCCCAGTCCCAGGTAGCTGTTTCCGTCCTCCTTCTTTGAAAGCTCTTCTCGAAGCTTTTCATTCTTGTCCCTTTGCATTTTCGCTCCCTTTGCATTCTCCTTTTTATTCTCTTTTCTTGGGACTAGCGTTATGGATAGAACCTCTCCTCGAGGAAGTCAGTTGGGGAACCCGACCGATGATTCCTGATCGACCTTGGAGGTGGAGGCTTTTTCACTTTCGGGGCCGAACGTCGAATGGCTTAGGGAACAATATGGTATCCCAGAGCAGTTCTGACTTTTCACCCCTGAGGCTGAGGGTCGGGTTAAACCTGCCTCCGGGCCAGATGGCCTTTTATATTGAGGACCTTCTGGCTGGTCTCCACTTCCCGATTTCGGAGTTCGTCCGGAATGTCTTGAATTATTATGGGCTTTGCCCGGCGCAACTAGCGCCGAACTCAGTTCGGTTAATAATCAGCTTCACTTTGTTGTGTCGGCTCTTGCCGACCTTTCCCCGCATCTCTCTCTTTCGGGCGTTCTTCATCCTCCGACCTCATCCGAAAGCCCGAGGGTGGTGGTTCTTCAATCTCCGGAAGGGCCTTTCATTCATTATCGGTCTTCCATCGTCGATCCACGGATGGAAGAACCAATTTTTTTTCGCTTTTTCTTCACTACCCTGGGGGTTTCCTTCTCGCTGGGGCGACCCTTGAACTCAGCCAAACGAAAATAGTCGGGTGGAGGCAGAAGACTGAGAGGACTTTCACCGACTGAAGGATATGTCGGTGTCGAAGCAGAGAGAGCTCGTCACCGAACAAGCTCTCTATGATGCCGGCCTAAGTTTGGTTCTCCGTTCAGGTACAGTTCGGTCTGTCGGTCGTCTTTTGATTTTTTCATCCGTCTTCGGACTTGTGCTAATCTTTTGTTGAAATTGCAGGCATGCCGTCGAGAGTAAGACTAACAGATGTCGATATTTGGCAGCACGCGGTGAGGAAGAGACTGGCATCCGGGGCTGGAAAATCACGGCCATCCAAGAGGCCCCAGACATCATCTCCGACTGTCGTTGCGAGGGTGGCTGCGCAGCCTGACACCGAACGAGCATCGGGCTTTGAACTGGTCATCGCCTTATCGGCGTCGGTGGTGCCACTCGAGGTGCCGTCTGAGAAAGGGACGGCGGAGGGGGCAGTCGAAGGAGTATCGGTGGCCTCGCCTGTGGAAGAGGTTCGGGTTGAAACACGTGAGCCCGAACGACCTGCGGCAGCTCCCGTCGCGCCCTCGGGAGGAACTCAGTTGAGTTCAAGCTTTCCATCCTTCTCCGATCTCCAGGCCTGGGTGACTGATCGGGGGAAGGCTCTGATGGCGTCGGCGGACGACACAAGGTCGGCGGACCACGTTGCATCGTCCGATGTTCGGATTCCCGAGGGAGCATCGGCCCTGGCCAACCACAATTTGGCCAGGAGGTTGTGTCAGGCAACCATTCTCTCGATCAACCGGGAGCTCTTGAAGAGTCCGTCGGTGATTGAGATGCTTTCTTCATTCTACCCAACCATGATCTAGGTGAGTTCTTCTTCTTTTTCTTTTCTCTCCATTATTATTTTCATCATTTTACTTTTCTGATGATCGGCCTTCTACTTGCAGTTGATCTACAACATGTTCGAGTTGGAGGTCGGGTACCGGAGGTTTGGTGACGTCCGGGCGGCCTGGAAGGATAGGGCCGAAACCATCGAAGCCGAGAAGGCGATGCTGGTGGAACAGCTCAAGCTGTCAGTCGACTGTGAGGCCAGGCTCGAGGAGGAGATTTTTCGACTCACCGACGGCCTGGCAGCCTTAGAGGCCGAACTTCAGTCGGCCCGCGAGCAGGTCAAGTGCCAGACCCATTTCGTTCATCGACTGCGGCATGAGCGGGATGGTTGCATTAGTGAGCTCGAGGCCGAGCGCGAACAACTTTGGGTTAGCCTGAAAAATCTGGCTAAGATCGAGGAGAACCTGTCCTCCGCCCAAGCCGACGCCGACATAGCGATGGCGGAGGCAGAGTCGGGTAAAGAGGCACTGAGCCGGGTGGTGGAGGACTTCCGTGGCTCGGACGAGTATCGGGAGGAGCTTCTCGAGAGCGGCTTTGCCTCCTACCGAGTAGGGTACGAGGATGCCCGAGATGCAATTCAGAGTCTGCACCCGGAGCTCGACCTGAGCAGCGTCGTCCCTCCGGGGTCGGAGGACCAAGCCGCAGAGGAGGAGGCCGACCCAATACCGAAGGATTAGACGGCTGCGGAGGAGGCCATCCCTAGGTCGATGGAACAGGCTATCGAAGGTGAGGAGGCTCCAACCTCCAATCCCACTCCGACCCGAGTGGGTACACCGATCACTCCCCAACTTTTTTCAGTGCAAGAAGTTGATTCCGACGAGTAGTCGGAGTGTCTGCTCTGTTGTTTTTATTTTATTTTTGTTTCGTCTTTGATACTTGTAATCGGGCTTCGGTCTAATTTTGTAAGTCTAACTTCAACTAAATAAAATTGAAGACTTTTCAAATTTTCTCCTGCATGCGGTTCAAAGTGTATGTCTCGCCTAGACATCCCCGAGTGTATAGGTCGTAGCTCCGACATACCTCGTTAGGACGTTCGATAGGATCCATCGTAGTTGATCAAGGTAGTCAATAGCGCGTGCCATGCTAAGGGCAGAGCAAGCCCCGATCGCAGGCCGGTGCCCCAACTGTTATACAGATAGCATAGGATTCGATGGTCGAGAGTCGTCCCGACTGTAGGTCGAGCATTCGTCGCCCAGACCTTGGTCGGGCGTGCACGTCGGGTCGGGTATCGGCCAATCTCCGAATGTAGCTTGTCGACACGATCATTTCGTAGGATCTAATAGTCGAGTAGTGTCCGACGTATTCGGTTAGGATAACGATGACAAGTCGAATATCCATTGTCTGACCCTTGGTCGGGCGTATACATCGCGATATATGATAAACGGTGGCAAGCCGAATATCCTTCGATCGGTCGTGACCGAGTCGGTATGTCACAAATGCGACCGCGATCATCTTGGCATTTTGTCCTTCTTAGTCGAAGCTAAGTCGGTAAGTTAGCCAGCCGTGTTGATCGAGAGTCGACTATGGAAGGAGCACGGCTTCAACTTAGAGAGGTTTCATCGCTAGCGCTGGCCTTCCGTTAGTGTAGACAGAACGGTTCTCGTAAGAGTCCGATGTGTCATTGACGATTGGGCCATAGGTTTCCAATGAAATATTGGGCCCAAGTCAGGGCGTCGGGCTCGTACTTCTGACGAGGGCCGACCCTCGACGAAGAGCCGAACTTTGTAGTCTCTGGGGTTTTGAAATTGAGTTGTATTTCGAACAAGGGCATACAGAATTCACTGATGGTATAATTTCAGGTTGTCGGCATTCCAAGTCGAGGAATGGCCGTCCCTTCCAGGGTCTCAAGTCAGTAGGCGCCCGGCCTGTAGGTGTCCGCTATCTTGTAGGGTCTTTCCCAGTTCGGGGATAGTTTTTCTTGATCCAGAGGCTTCGAGACTTCCGTCTTTCTTAAAACTAGGTCTCCAGGTCTGAAAAATTTTGGCTTAATTTTAGCATTATAGTATCGGACCACTCTTTGTCGGTAGGAAGCTATGTGGAGTTGAGCCTCGCATCGGAGCTCGGGTAGGAGGTCCAAGTCAGCTCTCTGACACTCGGAGTTGCCTGGTTCACAGTATTGCTCAACTCTAGTCGATGGCAGCCCGATCTCGAGTGGGATCATTGCCTTCGTCCCATAGGCCAAATTGAAAGGAGATTCTCCGATCGGGACATGGGGTGTCGTTCGGTACGTCCATAGGATCGAGTGTAATTCCTCGACCTAGAGGCCTCTGGCTTCGTTCAGTCAAGTCTTCAATCCATGCAGAATGGTCCGGTTGGTCAGTTCGACTTTTCTGTTAAACTGTGGGTGCCCGATCGAGGTCAGCTTGTGCGTGATCTAAAATCTTGCACAGAACTCTCTGAAGTCATGGTTGTCAAACTGTTGCCCATTATCGGTGATGATAGTGTGTGGTAGTCTGAATCTGGAGATGATGGACTTCTGGATAAAGTTTTTCATCTTACATTCGGTGATTTACGCCAGGGGTTCAACCTCTACCCACTTGGTGAAGTAGTCGATTGCGACGATTTTGAACTTTCTTTGGCCAGATATCGGAGGGAAAGGGCCGAATACGTCGATTCCTCATTGGGCGAAGGGCCACGGGGCGACAATGAAAGTCAGCTGGTTGGCGGGCCGGCGTTATATGTTGGCATACTTTTGACATGGCTCACACCTCCGAACCAAATCAGCCGCATCTTTCTTCATGGTGGGCCAGTAGTAACCTTGTCATAGGACTTTGTAGGCTAGGGATTTGCCCCCTAGATGACTTTCGCAGATCCCTTCATGCACCTCTCTGAGTGCGTAGTCCGCGTCCGTCGGTCCCAAGCACTTTAGCAAGAGAAGGGAGAATGACCTTTTGTAGAGTCGTCCGTCCATCATTACATATTGGGAGGCCGTCCACCGAAGTCGCTTGGCTTTCGCGGGGTTTTCGGGGCTGGTTCCGTCAGTCAGATACTGAACGATTGGATCCATCCAGTTTGGCTCGATCATCAGTTGTAGCACCTCCTTAGCCTTATCGACGCTCGGTTGCTCAAGACTCTCTACGAGTGTCCGACCCAAAGCACCGTAAGCGGATATCGCAAGCTTGGAGAGTGCGTCGGCCCGAGCATTCTCCATCCTGGAAATGTGGGAGATCTCAAAATACTTGAGGTGCGCTACGAGATCTCTCACTTTCTGAAAATATTTCGTCATGGTCGGATCCTACGCTTCAAATTCACCTCTGACTTACCCTACAATCAGCTGAGAGTCGGAGAAGACTCTGAGGCTGTCGATCTCGAGCTCCTTCACCACTCTCAAGCCAGCGAGAAGCACTTCATACTCGGCTTGATTATTGGAGGTTTTGAAGTTGAATTGGAGGGCGTACTCGGTAACTACTCCCTTCGAGTTGGTAAGCAGGAACCTGGCCCCGCTCCCTTGAGCATTGGAAGCTCCATCTATGTGTAATACCCAGGCTGACCCGGGGTTATATTTAGAGGTCGCAGCTTCTTTGGAGCTCCTGTCTTCCGACATTTGATCGATTGTCAAGTATTTTGCAATGAAGTCGGCCAGGACTTGGGCTTTCAAAGCAGATTACGGTCGGTACTGGATGTCGAACTCGCTCAGCTTCACCGCCCATTTTGTCAGTCGTCCTGATGTGTAGGGGCGATGCAGGATCGCCCTCAGGGGTTGGTCGGTGAGGATCACGATGGCGTGCGCTTGAAAATACGGGCGGAGTCGTTGCGCTGATATGACCAAGGTAAATATCATCTTCTCTGCTCTTGAGTACCGAGTTTTGGCTTCGTGGAGCACTTTGCTGGTGTAATATATGGGTTGGTGAGTTCGGCTCTCATTCTCCCGGATGAGTACCGAACTAACCACCTCTGAGGTGATAGCCAAGTAAAGGTACAATATTTCTCCGATCTCTGGCTTTACAAGTAAGGGTAGAGAAGTCAGATATTTTTTCTAATCTTCGAAGGTTTGCCAGTACTCATTCGGCTAAGAGAAGTTCTTTGTCTGCCTCAGGGTTTTGAAGAACGGGAGGCATCTCTCAGCTGATCGAGAAATGAATCGGCTGAGTGCGATGATCCTTCCATTGAGCTGCTGTACTTCTTTTTTGATGTTCGGATGCCGCATGTCGATAATCATTTTTATCTTCTCAGGGTTGGCCTCAATTCCACATTGAGAAACGAAAAACCCGAGGAACTTCTCCGAAGTCACCCCGAAGGTGCACTTGATCGGATTTAGCTTCATCCGATGTCGCCAAAGAGTGCGAAAGGTTTCTTCCAAGTCTTGGACGTGATCTGAGGCTGGCGCGCTCTTCACCAGCATGTCGTCCATGTACACCTCCATGTTGAGCTTGATTTGAGCTTTGAAGATCTTATTGACGAGGTGTTGGTAGGTGGCTCCGACATTCTTCAGACCGAAGGGCATCACTCTATAACAGTAAAGGCCCTTGACGGTCACGAAGACCGTTGCTCTTCATCCTCGGGCGCCATCCGGATTTGGTTATATCCGGCAAAGGCATCCATGAAGTTGAGCAGTCGATGATCGGATGTCGCATCCACCAGTTGGTCGATCTTCGGCAGTGGGAAGCTGTCTTTCGATCAGGCTCGATTCAGGTCGGTGTAGTCGATACAGATCCTCCACTTTTCATTGGCTTTCTTCACCATGATGACATTGACGAGCCAGTCGGGATATGTGGTTTTTCTGGTGAAGCCCGTCTCGAGTAGTTTGTCTACTTCCTTGTCGATGGCCTTCTATCTTTCGGGGGTAAAAGACCGTTTCTTCTGTCTCACCGACCTCGTGCCAGGGGCGATGTTGTGTCGGTGAGTCATTATTTCTGGAGAGATGCCGGACATATCCGCTGCCGACCAAGCAAATATGTCAGCATTGGCTTTCAACTGCTGTCGCTTCGGGTCGGACAACTGCGATCCGACCCAGATCACCTGTTCAGGATTCTTTGCCATCGGGATGGAAATCAGCTGTTCAGCCGGTTCACCCCGTTCCTCCTCTTTCCGTTGGTCCAACTTGTCGACCGACAGGGAATCCTTCGATTTATTATTTTGAGTTGAGATTTGGAAGCATCGCCGAGCGAGTTGTTGATCCCCACGCATTTCTTCAGGCTTCATTTTTAGTCGGAAACCGGACCAGCAAGTGATATGTCAAGACTATCGCTCTGAGAGCATTTAGTCCGGGTCTTCCAAGTATGGTGTTGTAGGTCGAAGGTATTCGGATGACCGTGAATGTCATGTAGACGGTGCTTTATCGTGGTTCGGCCCCAGCTGTCATGGAAAGAGCAATTTTCCCTTCCACTGCGATGGCCTCCCCGATGAAACCTACCAGGGCGTAGAGACTCTCCTGAGTCGGTCGGTCAACAGTTGCATTCGGGAGAAGATCGAGTAAAATAAAACGTTAGTCGAGCTTCCATTATCAACAAGAATCTTTTTTACATCATAATTCGCTATTGTCGCTGAGACAACAACAGCGTCATCATGGAGAGTTTGGATTCTCCAAGCATCTTCATCTGTAAAGGTGATTACATCATCTTGACGTGGCTTCTTCGTCGACTCTCCTTCAGCAGTCGTCCCTCGGTCCAGTCATTTGGAGATCATATTGATGACTTCGACAGTAGGCTGATTGTTCGCTGCCTCTTCAATCGGTTGGGGTCGTCGGTCGGGAAGGGGTCGAGTCGGTGGGTCCCTTCGATACTTTCTGAGATATCCTCATTGTATGAGGGCCTCTATTTCATCCTTGAGTTGGATGCATTGTTCATCCTTGAATCGGTAGTATTTTCTTCGGTCGCGGCCCTTTGCGTTCAGAGGCGGAGGCCGTCGTAGATATTCCGCTCCTTCGATCTCCATCAGGATCTATGCACGAGGAGCAGAGAGACGGGTGTAGGAGTCATACTTGCGATACGTCGGTCTCAGACTCCACCGTCGAGGCGATCTCGGGCTCCGTCGTCGGGGCGAGACCCGTTTATCGATCGGGGGCCTGCTGGGTTCAGCAGGAGCTCGATTTTTATTCCGCTTCTCCTTCTGGCCCGTGTCCTAGGTCAGGCATCGGTCGGAAGCTCCTTCGTCCGCGTGCATGTATTTGTACGCGCGCTCCAGTAATTCGGCATACATCCGGGGGAGGGTCTTGTCCAAGGAATATGTGAATCGAGACCCCCTTAGCCCCCTCTTCATGGCCGACATAGCCATATCTTCGTTGAGGTCCCGAACATCAAGTGTGGCCGCATTGAATCGGGCCACAAAGTATCGGAGTGTCTCATTTTCTCCCTGTTTGATGAAAAAAAGACTGTCCGAGATTCGTGATAATTTTTGGCTGGTGCTGAAATGAGCCACGAAAGAATGCTCGAGCTGTTCGAAAGAGTGGATACCTCCTGGGCGGAGGCCGGAGTATCAAGCCCTGGCAGCTTTACGGAGTGTGGCGGGGAAGTCGATGCAGAGGAGGGCATCGATTGCCCCTTGAATTGTCATGAGAGCCTTGTAGCTCTCCAGATGGTCAACTGGGTTGGTGGAGCCGTCATAAGGCTCCACATGAGGCATCTTGAACCGACTAGGGATCGGTTCGTCGAGGATAAATTGGGAGAGAGATTGGGTGGTCCAAAAATCGACGTCGTTTGAAGATTTCTGACCATCCGCCTGGAGCTGGGCAAGCCGACGGTCGATTTCTTCGAACTTACGTTCGTAGTCGTCCAACCGTCGGTGTTGAGAAACCCTAGGGATCGAACCTCTCGATGAATTTGAGAGTGAGACGGACGGTGTCCACGGCCGCTTCTCCTTCCTTGCTTGCTTCAGCTGGGAAGGAGAGGGACGTCGAGATCGGTGGGTGTCGCACCGTGGCCGCCTCCCCCCTTTTCGGTGGGAGTGCTGAGACGGCTGCTCTTGAGGAGATGGAAGTTGACGCGGGTGTCGGCGGCTGCTTCTGGACGGCATCAGGTGCGCTGCCGTCGTTCCGCCGGTGGTTGCGGCAATTGGGTCGGTTGCTGTTGGAGGTTTTTGACCGCGTCCGTCATAACAGTCATTTGTCGCACGATCGCCGCAATCTGTGCCTCCATCGTCACCACTGGATGTGGAGAGCTGGGTTCCACCATGAAGGGTAAAGGAGGGGCCTCTTTCCGACGGGAAGAGTGCCTCACCGATCCGGTAGCTCTCGATCACTGAGACCTGATTTTTGTCATCTCGAGAGGTTTTTCAAGTTCTATGGAGCTCGCTGTCTTACCGTCGCCGCGGCCGCTGCCCCCCTTCCTGGTGCACCAAATCTGTTGCGGTCAATTCCTTCGTCGCCTGATCGCCCGGGACGCGCGCCTGCAAGAAAAGTCTTCGCTGACCGGAGATGCCTCCGGCGGAGACCATCCGATGCTTAAGTTAGAAAGGAGACTAGGCAACAGTGAAAAAATCAGAGGCTCAGCAAGAGAGAGAGAGCTCACCAAAACTGTTGCCTTATCTCGTTTTATAGTAGAATGCGGTATGGTCCCGCCATTAATGATGTAGACAACTGAAGAATTGTCAAATCGTCGGGGGCTATCAAATCGTCATGGGTTGTTAAGTCATTGGAATTAATCCATATCCTTGGCAGGACAATGCCCTATGACGGTCGTACAGCATGTCCTTGGCAGGACAACAACCCATAGTGGTTGTACGACGTTTGGACGGGCTGGCCGACTATATGTCGGTATTTGGTTGCCGGAACGTCGGGTGATGACTCGAAAATACCGTCGGCTGATCTGGTGCCTTGTGGAAGTCGGACGTCGGCTGCCACCCCTGACAGTAAGTCGGTGATATGGATTCGGCCGTTCGGCCGGTTGGAAACAGTATTGGCCTGTTTGACCGGCATACCTTTGGCCGGATATCGTCGGCAGTCATTGTCGGAGTCGTCTGTCCGTCCGGGGGATAGAGTCGGGCGTTGGTCGGACCATTCCGAGGATAAGTCGGCGTATAGGGGTCAGCCGGTATATCCCAACAGTATTGCAGGAAAAATCAGGTACATCTTCATCCATTCATGGCCATGCAGTGATAATTCAATTATTTATTTATTTATTTATTTATATATGTTTGTTTGCATCTTCTGTTTTGCTTCCTATATATGTTGTTAGTTTCTTTTCACACCTTCAGACTCTTGCCCAGAGCTGAAAGAAAAATTTTCTGAACTTGGCCGAAGCCTGTTCTATACTTATATGCTATTCTTATACATTCAATTCACAAGAATTAGATACCTAAATTATTCATAGCTTGTTATAGCTGTTTTCCTGGAGTTTTTATTCCGTAGGTATTTTGGGTCTTCCCTTCTTTAGTTTTCTTGAATCATATGATTCGAGAAAATCCTTTGCGTTGCCTACAGTGGTTAATTTCTGTTTTCATGAATTCTGGAAGACTTAAATGAGATGTAGACCATTGTTTTATAGAATTTAGATTGGCTATGCAAAAATATTTGCAGACTGATTCATGAAAGCACTTAAGATTATGAGTGGACTCCAGAATGATGGTGGTGGAAGTAGACAGGGTTAAGTTGTTGCAGAGCATTTCTATACCTGTGGTATAGATAATGGCTCCTCTGCTAGGTTCAAAGGCAGTGTCATCGCTGTCTGGGTAATTAAGAATCAAGTAGAAGTGTTATATTAACTTTTATTTCCCGAAATAACTTGTTAAAATGGTGAGCTTGGAATCAAAATTTTGCATGTCTTACAATATCAGAGCCATTAAGTCCACAGTCTGAAATTTATGCCATAGTTTCGAATCAAAGTACTGCATGTCTTATGCATTGTATGCTCTCATTGTTCCTGCATCATAGGTCACTAGTATTTGTTACAGTATGCTATATCTTAGTTTTCCTTCGGTTATCATCGGTTACTGCACAAAAATTAAAGATAATCACACTGAAAACTTGAAGTTAGAGTTGCTATTTTACCTCCACTTATTCTGGTTGTGATGTGCAGGTGTTTACATCTTCTCTGACTTGATCATGACTAAGATCTTCATGGATTGGAATTGTTGTCACCCTGGGGTGGAAGGCTTGTTCTGTTTCTTGCCTGCAATTAGCATTGCCCTTGAACTTCAAGTTTGGGAATCTGGGAATTCTTGTCATCTTGATTGTTGTTATTATTCTTGAAATCATGTTGTGGACAGAATAATCCAAGTAAACTGTTGCTCCAACAATTTAAATGCAAGCATATAGCTCAATAATTTTGTAGTTAGGCGAAGAAATAACTTTCAAATCAAAATTTTTACGGTAAGCAATAGGCTCTGGTTCTGCAGGATTCAATTTATAAAGTTGCTTGAGATGAGGAAGTGTACAGGTGCGGTCTATCAATTCATGTTCTATTGAAAAATTTATTTCTCTTTCGGCTCTAGATGGTGGACAGGTTTTTTGAAATGATTAGAAGAGGACTATAGTATTTGAAAGCACTTATTTTCATGATGAATTGGTCTTCTACAGCAGAATTAGAAAGCAAGATGGCCAATAAAAAATAAAAAAAAAATCTTTAGCGGGGGCTAGCTAACTGTTTGTGACTAAAATATCAAAAATCATCGAAGCCGGTTATGCGTGTCACTAAAGGATCAAAAGACAACAAAATCAGTTTTGGAATCATATTTGGCAAGGGCCAATAGGATATTGCCAAAAAAAAAAAAAAAAAACAAACTTTTGCAGTGGCGAGAGATTCTTGCTTGAAAGAAAATGGACGAGTTTTAACGAGAAAACTGCAGCATTTTTCTTTTTTTTTTTTTGATTTAAAAGGAGGTACTTGTTTTCTGATGTATAAAACTGGCTGTGTCAGTTAAAATAAACTTTTAAGTTTTCAGACGCAAGCAATATTTTTAATTTAAGATACTCACACTTGCTGCCACCAAAATCTGAGGCGAAAGCGCGCGGTAAGGTCGGACAAGCACCGAACTAGTGATGTTGGACATATTTTGAGTTGGAGAGATGAACTGGGGAAGCTGTTTGATCTGAAAATTTAAAAAAAAAAATTATCTACTGAAGCTTATCAGTTGAGGCCCCGAGGGTCGTCCGATTAAATTACACAATAGAGTTTTTGAAAATAAAATTTTTATAAAAATTAAATAACTGTTTGATAACCATATTTATAAATTACTTTAAAATTTTAATATATATTTAATAATTAAAATAAAAAAAATATTTTTAGTATAATAAAATGATAATAAAAAATATTACATAGTATTGTATAGTGAAGAATAATATAATTATAATTATAATATAATTTATAATGTAATATAATTTATTGATTATAATCTAATCTAATAATAGATTATAATATATATGATATTATTATAATATAATAATATTATAAAAGATTATATTATATATTTATAATATAATATTATTATATTTTAACATATTATTTTATTGTATAATATTATTATCATATAATATAATATAATATTATAATATAATATAATAATATAATATAATATTATTATAACAATGATGTAATATATAATGTAATATAATATAATATAATAGATTATAATCTAATCTAATAATAAATTATAGTATAACAGATTATATTATATTATTATAATAAATGATATTATACTATTGTTAATATTGTTATATCAAATTATATTTATATAATATAATAATATCATAATAGATTATGTTATATATTTATAATATATTATAATATTAATTTATTATTATATTATGTTATATTTATATTATAATAATATTATTGTGACCATTCAACCGACTCCCGACTTTGACTCTACATCGACCTTATGAACACAATACTCTGACTAACAATGAGTTAACTGATCGACAATCAGCTATTATCAACCAACAATGGATAATCACGACGACTCAGTTAATATTTAACTGATGATCATCGATACATCAAAGTCACTGCCTGATGGTCATCCGGATCTCTACCGACCTACTATTATTATCGACATATAGTCGGCTTATCTTTCCACGATCATATAAGGTCGGATTGTGCAGAACCTATACATCTAATCATTATAAACAGTTATTGACTACGTGTCACGATCATTAGTGAGCATAAACAATCCATTAACTCAATGATTATGGTTTGATAATTTAGCATCATAAAAAGCGAGACTACGTGCTCGATGGTTACATCAGAATTATCTATAAAAGGGAGACAAATGAACAGCATGAGTAAAACGATTCTAGGCTAAAACTCTATCAATTCAATTCTTCATCTGTTGTTCACCACTCTTCATTGACTTAAGCATCGGAGGGTCCCTACCGGACATAATTTTAGTTTGTGAGAACTTTATTTTGTAGGTATTCTTCACCGACGACGGACGCAACAGGGGATTAGCTGTAACAGATTGGCATGCCAGGTAGGGAGAAGAATACAATCAACCATGCCAAAAATCAGAGCCTGACATTCAATAAGTTCAGCAAGGCAGTCTTTCCGCCAGAAAGATATTCCTCCCCCACCTCCGGTGGTAGAGTTCAGTTCTTCACGTCCTGTGGTCACAACGGATACACAAATTGCTACACTCATATAGTAAATACAAGTATTAACAGAGGCAGTCCAAAGCCTCCAGCAGTAGCAGCAGCTATTGATAGAGGAACGGGTGGCTCATTTCGTGCCATCTAGGCACAGTCACCGTTCTCCATGGCACTCACCTTCCTCTTCTTCAGAGTGACGACTGTCTTGATACTTTTATCGAGATGGGCAGCCATGTTCTCGACACTCCCATCGTGCCACCCATCATTCGTAATGCTCTCCCTCTCCTTCTCGTGCACACAGTATCAGGAAAGGAAAAAGGCTGTGGACACCTTTCGCCTCTCCATCTTCAAGCTCTTTAGGAGGTTCGACCCCTGAAGTTTTTCAACAACGACAGCTTAACGACTATGAACGCAAGTTTAAAAAGATCGACCGTCGATTCATTCGACTTCAAATGGAAGGTCGGAAGTCCTCCAACGACTATGACTTCCACACTGTCCAGCCTCTCTCTCAGCACATCTTAGATGAATCGATTCCGTCTAAGTTCAAGATGCCGTAAATGGAGCCATATGACGGCTCCACTGACCCGATCGATCATTTGGAGAGCTATAAGGCTCTCATGATGATCTAGAGGATAACCGACGTCTTCTTATGTATTGGCTTCCCTATAACTATTCAGAAGATTGCTCGAGCCTAATATTCTGGGCTCTAGTCAGGGAGCATCCACTCCTTCGAGTAGCTTAAGCACTCTTTCGTGGCCCACTTCAGTACTTGCCAAAGGCCACCACGGACATCAGACAGTCTCTTCTCCATCAAGCAAGATGAGCAGAGACATTGAGGGACTTTATAACTCATTTTAATACAGCCACACTTGAGGTCAGGGACTTCAATAAGATATGACCATATCGGCCATGAAGAGGGGTATGAGGGGATCAAGATTCACCTACTCTCTAGACAAGACTCTTCCTCAGACCTATGCTAAACTTTTGGAGCATACATACAAGTACATTCACACGGATAAAGCTGCTTCTGATCGACACTAGGCAAATGAAAAAAGTCAGAAGAAGAAATAAAAAAAATTGAAGCTCCGACCGAATCAAGTAGGCCGACTATCAATAAGCGAGCTTCACCTCGACGATGGAGTTCGAAGCCGAATAACTATAGCAGGTATAACTCCTATACTCCTCTTTCTACTCTCTGTGTACAGATTTTGATGGAGATTGAAGGAGAGGAGTATTTACGATATCCTCCACCAATGAAAGCATCATCGAGGAGCCGTGATTGGAAGAAGTACTGTCGGTTCCATCGTGATCATGATCACGAAATCGAACAGTGTATCCAGCTCAGGGATGAGATAGAGGTTCTGATTCGATGAGGCTACCTCAAAAAATTTGGATGTGATTGTCCGACTCAACCTCCTACCGACCAACAATCTCAGCCACAAACTGAGAAGATACTCAATAATCGACCAATGGTGGGAGTAATCAACATGATCTCCAAGCGACAGAAGAACTGGAGGGCAACTTCTGAAGAAGAGTCAGCGAAGAAATAATGAGTCGATAATGTAATTACTTTTTCGAAAGATGATATTCGGAGAATATAAACTCTTCATGATGATGCTATCGTTGTCTTGGCAACGATAGCAAATTATAATTTAAAAAAAAATTTAGTGGATAATGGAAGCTCAACAGATATTCTATTTTACTCGATTTTCTTTCGAATGCGACTATCGACTGATCGACTCAGGAGAGTTTCGACGTCATTAGTCGGTTTCACTGGAGATGCGATTACTATGGAAGGAGAAATCACTCTTCCATTAACTGTTAGAACTAAACCATAATAGAATATTGTTCGACTTATAATGTCATACTCGAACGATCTGAACTTAATGCTCTGATGGCAGTAGTCTCGACATATCATCTGTTAGTTTGATTTTTGATAAAAAATAGAGTCAGAGAGATGCATGGAGATCAACAGCTTATCCGACGCTATTTTCTGGTCTCCACACAGAATAATCAACCTAAAGACTCTTTATCCGGTGATAAATTGGACCAAAGAGAAAATGAAGAAAAGAAAAAACTTGCTGAGCAATTGATTTCTATCCCACTAAAAGAAGAAGATTCTGAGAAGACGGTCCAAATTGGATCGTAGTTGTCTGATCCGAAGTGGCAATAACTAATAAATCTACTAAGAGCAAATATCAAAATTTTTGCTTGGTTAGCTATTGACATGCTAGGCATTCCTCTAGAGATAATAATCCATCGATTGAACATTGATCCAAAGGTTAAGCCGATGAGACAAAAGAAAAGATCTTTTACTCTCAAAAGGCAGAAGGTCATCGATAAAGAAGTCGACAAGCTTCTTATAGCTAATTTCATTAGAGAAGCAGATTATCCTGATTGGCTTGTCAATATAGTAATGATGAGAAAAATCAATGAAAAATAGAGAATCTACATCGACTATACAAATCTAAATGAAGTATGTATGAAGAAAATTTTTCTTTATTAAAAATTGATCAACTAGTTAATACGACTTCAGAGCATTGATTCTTAAGCTTCATGGATGTCTTTACAGGCTACAATCAAATTTGGATAGCACTCGAAGATGAGGAGCACACAGCTTTTGTAACCGACAAGGATATCTACTGTTATAAAGTAATACCATTCAGTTTAAAAAATATCAGAGTGACTTACCAATGGCTAGTTAATAAGATATTCAAGATACAAATTGGGTGAAATATGAAAGTCTATGTAGATGATATGCTGGTGAAAAGCCCTCAAACTACTGATCATGTTCGGGATCTGGAAGAAGTCTTCAACATATTTCGACGACATCAGATGAAATTAAATCCAACCAAGTGTGCATTTGGAGTAACTTCTGAAAAGTTTCTGAGATTTTTTGTGTCACAATGAGAAATCGAGGCCAATTCTAAGAAAATAAAAGCTATTATCAATATGAAATATCTTAGTTCCAAGAAAGAAGTACAACAGCTTAATAGAAGGATCACCGCACTCAATCAATTCATCTCAAGATCGATAGAAAGATGCTGATCCTTTTTCAAAATCTTGAGGCAAGTAAAAGACTTCTTATGGTTAGACGAGTGCCGACAGTCTTTTGAAGATTTAAAAAGACATCTGGCATCTCCACCATTGCTCACAAAATCAAAAGTCAGAGAAACTTTGTATCTTTACTTGGCGACTTCGACGAAGGCAGTTAGTTTGGTACTTATCCAGGAGGATAAAAATCAAATTCAATAATCAATCTACTGCACTAGTAAGGTGCTTCACAATGCCAAAATAAAATATTCAAGAGCAGAGAAGATAATCTACGCTCTAATCTTATCATCACAATGACTTCGCCCATACTTTCAAGCACATCCTATTGTCATCTTGACAGATCAACCATTGAAGGTGATTTTATACTGACCTGATACTCCAGATCGAATGACAAAGTGGATAATAAAACTCAGCGAGTTTGATATCCAATATCGTCTACGTCTATTGATGAAGGCACAAGTTTTGGCCGACTTCATCGCCAAATGTAGTATACTAAATAATAATCTTGAGGATGAATCCAACAACAAAATAAAATCAGTTGAAACTTCCAAGTCTAACTTCACATCGGCGTGGGTGCTACATATTGATGGAGCATCTAACACATAAGACAGTGGAGCTGATCTCATCCTCACCAATTCTGAAGAGGTTGTAACTGAATATGTCCTTCGATTCAACTTCAAAGTTTTGAATAATCAAGTCGAATATGAAGCACTCTTATCCGGCTTAAAAATTATCAAAGAGCTTGATATTAACAGTTTGAAGATCTTCACCGACTCACAATTGATTGTCGGACAGGTTAAGATTGAGTTTGAAGCCCGAGACCCTATTATGCTGAAATATCTTCAGCAGGTGAAAGATCTTACATCCATTCTAAAGTATTTTGAGATCTTTCACATCCCAAGAGCAGAAAATACTTGAGCTGACGTACTTTCGCGACTTGTAACCACTTCTTTCAACTTGCTGGGTCGGACATTCGTCGAATACTTTGAATAGCTGAGTATTGATAAAGTTGAAGAAGTGTTACAAATTAATGATGAACCGAGCTGGATGGATCCGATTATCTAATATTTGATTGATGAAACTCTCCCTATGGATTCTTCAGAAGCTAAACGATTCAGATGGATGGCCTCACAATATATTCTGATGAATGGTTGGCTTTATAAGAGGTCATTCTCTCTTTTCTTACTAAAGTGTTTGGGACCGATAGATACCGATTATGCACTCAGAGAAGTTTACGAAGAAATTTATGAAAATCACTTGGGGGATAGATCTCTAGCTTATAAAGTCTTACGACAAGGATACTATTGGTCCACCATAAAGAAAGATGCAGTTGAACTTGTTCAGAGATGTGAACTATGTCAAAAATATACAAATATACAACACCAACCGACTAGTCAGCTGACATCAATTATTACACCATAACCTTTCGTACAATGGGGAATAGACATACTCGATCTTTTTCTTCCGACATCTGGTCAGAGAAAGTTCATAGTGGTCGCCATTGATTACTTAACAAATGGGTAAAAGCTGAATCTCTGGCACAAATCATTGAAATTAAGATGGAAGACTTCATTCAGAAATTAATTATATGTAGATTCGATTTACCATACACCATCATCACCGACAATGATCGACAATTCGACAATCAAAATTTTAAAGAGTTCTATGCAAAATTTTATATTATGCATAAACTTACATCAGTTGGCTATCCACAATCTAATGGTGAAGTAGAAGTGACAAATCCAATAATCTTGCATGGACTCAAAATCAGATTGAATAAAGCTAAATGCCTTTGGGTGGAAGAACTATATCTGATCCTATGGGCATACCGAACAATTTCTCATATACCAACGAGAGAATCACCATTCAATCTGACTTATGAGACAGAAGCGATGACCCCACTTGAGATCAGATTACTATCAGTAAGGGTGGAGCAATATAGTGAGCCGAGCAATTTAGAATATTGGAGAGCCAATCTAGACCTACTTTTAGAAGTCTGATAGTAAGCTCAAGTTCGGATGGTAGCATATCAACAAAGAGTAGTCTGGTATTATAATTCAAAAGTTAAGCCAAAGGTCTTCCGTCCAGGAGATCTGATTTTAAGAAAGGCAGAAATCTCAAAGCCTTTGGACTAGAAAAAATTATCTCCAAATTGGGAAGGACTCTACAGAATAATTGAGACACTTAGATCGGGTGCATATCGACTGGAGACTCTTAAAGAAACAGCTATTCTTCGAATGTAGAATGCTGACAATTTAAAGATGTATTATCAATAAAGTTGTTCATATGTACAGTGCTCAGAATAAAACATTGAATTTCAGAATCACAAAAGTTTCGGCTAACTACAAAGTGACGTTAGATCGATAAATGGATGGTCAATTTCTATTGACTATATTTTAATTTTTCACTATAAAAACTGACATATTGACTATATCTCGATTTTCACTATAAAAGCCGATATATCGACTATATCTCGATACCGACTATATCTTGATTTTTCACTGTAAAAACTGACTCTAATCGAACATATTTATGCCGACTTAGTTTCAACTAAGCAGAATATTATGCCAATATGACCCAGGTCGAATTAAAACTATACAGACTTGATTGCGGTCAGTCGAAAGATATTCGACTTGCCACTGTTTATCAAAAACTAGACATACTGACTTGATTACGGTCTGTCAAAGAATATTTGGCCTATCACTGTTTATCCTAATACTTAAAAGGTAATGTCTATTGATATTTGACTAACGAATAATTCTACAATTACTACTGAACGATTTGACTTGCCGATTGACATTCGATAGTCAAATTATGATTCAATGATATTGCAAATACACAGAAAAGAAAGAGTTGGTACTTTAAAAATTTTCTTTCATTTATTGAAAAGAAGTTACAAAATTAGATGTAAAGTCCGATTACAAAATTTCTAATTACAAAAAGAAAAAAAAATGCTACATCGATCATTAGTCGTTTTCTTCATCTTCTTGCTCCAGCATAGCATCGGCAATTGGAATAGTTTCTGGTGTAGTCGGTGCATTGTCTTCGATCGGCGTAGCCCCTTCTTCAGCTGCTTCATCTCCCGAATAAGGAAGAATGATGCTGCTCAAATCCAAATTTGGATATAATTTTTCGATCGCATCTCGACCGTCCTCGTACCTGATGCAATATGAAGCAAACCCATCTTCGAGGATTTCTTTGAATTCTTCAGAATTTTTGAAGTTCTCGACGGTCAGGTTCAAGGCTTCGTTCGCCGACTCTACTTCAGCTCGCATGGAGGCTGTCTCAGCATCGGCCAGTGCTAGTCTTTTCAGGATGGCTCGATGCCTTCTACGTTTGGCTTCAAGTTCATCAATGCATCCATCCCTCTCTCGTCGGAGTCGATGGATGGAGTGCTTCTTGTTCTTGATCTGCAACTCAAGAGATGAGATATTTTGACAAGCCGACTCAAGTTCGGCTCTAGAAGATTGTAGGTCAGTCGTCATTTGGGAGATCTACTCCTGAAGTTTCTTCTCTCGTTCAGTCACCGCTTGAAGTTGTTCTACGACAGTAGTCTTTTCAGCGGTGACAGCCACCGTCTTGTCCATCCACGGTCGATAAAAGTCAGTAATCTTCCAATAGCCGCTTTCAAGATCGTGCATGTCATGCACCCACTGAAAATAGAAGATAAATCAAGTCAGATCAGATAAAAAAAAAGATAAAAAGAAAGAAAAAAAACTTACCCCGAGTATCATTGGGTAAAAAGAAGAAAACATCTCAATGACAGTTCGATTCTTCCGATCAGTCGGAAGGAGGGCAGCTTCGATGAACCGCCTGGCCAATGTCGGATTGGCCAAAGCTGATTTACCCTCAGAGATCTGAATGTTGACAAGAGTTGGAAGGCCTGCAGACGACCCGTCATTGGTTGAAGTCACTGGCGCCTTCTCCCGATCTCCGATCAGTGGTCCCACGCTCGAGAACACCGAAAAGTCAGAGCTTGACTGTGCCCGAGAATATTCCGCTGGAGGAACGACTAGCGCAGCCGTAGATTGTTTGGGTTCGGCCATGACTCCAGGCCCAATCTGAATTTCTACTGATGGAGCTGTCGATGGTACTACTGCAGCTCTGTTGTCTCCTACCGTCCCACCTTCAGCAGACGGCACCTCAGAAAGTATTGTCGAGGCCGACAACACCAAAACTGACTTGGGAATCATCTCTGATGGAATGTCGAACTCTCTTGTCGATACGGATGGAGTGGCGACCTGACTCTTCTTTGGCGGTTGGGAGGACCCAACTTCAGCTGCTGCCTTCTTCTTGACAGCGTGTGAGCGGATATCAGTGGACGACACTCGTGTCCTCAGCTGTATGGCTGCAATCAAAACAAAAAGATTAGTACAAAATTCAGAAACAGATAAGAAAGTCAAAGTAACCGACTATGTTATACCTAAAGAAGTGACCGAACTAAGTTCGGCATTGTAGAGAGCTTGTTCGATCATCAACTCTTGCTGCGATGGAATTGCCATATCCTTCAGTTGGATGAAATTTTTTCGATCATCGGTCTTCACCCGACTGTTCTTGTTGGGGTCAATCCTCGGATCACCCCAACATGAAGGAAAGCCCCAGGGAGAAGAAGAAGAAACGAAGAAAAATTGATTCTTTCATCCATGAATGGAGGATAGAAGATCGAAAAAGAAAGAAAGGTCTTTCCTCGGGTTGAAGAACCACTAATCCTTGCCCTTCGGATAAGGATGAAGGATAAAGAAAGATCGAAAAAGAGAAGAACGAGGAACGATCGGTATAAGATGACACAACAGGACAAAATTGATGATCAGCCAGATAGAATTTGGAGCCAGCTGAGCAGGATAGAGGCCGTAGTAGTCAAGAAGATTTCGGATGAACTCTGAAATCGAAAATCAAAGACCGATCCGAAGATCTTTGACATAAATTGCAATCTGGCCCAGAGGAGGGAAATTCACTCGACCGTTCGAGCCAGGAGCGAAAAGCTGATACTGCTCTGAGATACAATACTATTTTCGGAGTCATTTAACATTAGGCTCGGATAAGGAAGAAGCTTCCATTTTCGGATCCGATGGAGATTCATCAGCCAGATTTTTCGACCGACTGTCCCGAGAAGAAGAAGCCTTCTTACTGGGCATCAAAGATGGAAAACTAGAGAAGAGAAGAAAGAGGAGAAGAAACCAAGAGGAGAAGAACCCAAGGATAAAGACAAGAAAAACTTGACCTGAAGCTAAAGAGGGGCGAAGAAGAAACTCGGATCTCCTAGTACTAGGACAGCCTTCCAGCAGAACTTTCCGTCGCAGAGGATGATAACAAATGCAAAGTAAAAATCTAACTGAAAGTGACTTCATATATATAGGACCCCTCAATGATCTGGATGAAATTGATCAAATCAAGATTCCTCCTGATGTCGACATGTGGCGACATCAAAACCGATCATTGGTTGGACGGTTCGATGCACATGTTCCTAGATCATGCCATCTCACCATTATCCACGTGAACAGCTACGATCCAATGATGTTTGGACATGTGACCAAGATCTACCAGTCAGAATCAAATCATCCGGATGTTCTGGATATCGAATTATCTTATCGAAATGACAGCCCAATAATGATTTCACAGCAACTAAAACAGCAAAATAGCCGAAGATCGCTCGTATTCCAAAAACTCATTAATATCAGTAGCCGAGTTAGGGCTCAAGATGATATGTAACAACTCCCTTCGTCCAACGTGATAAACCACGTGATGATACATACGTCAGACCACCTTGGATTTGGGAGTGGGGGGCAACTGTTGGGACCATTCAACCGACCCCCGACTCCGACTCTATATCGACCTTATGAACATAATACTCCGACTAACAATCAGTTAACTGATTGATAGTCGGCTATTATCAATCAACAACGGATAATCACGATGACTCAGTTAATATCTGACTGATAACCATCGGCATATTAGAGTCATCGTCTGATACTCATCCAGATCTCCACCGACTTACTACTATTATCGATATATAGTCAGCTTATCTTCCCATGATTATATAAGGCCGAAATATACGGAATCTACACATTTAACCGTCATAAATGGTTATCGACTACGTGTCACGATCATTAGTGGGCATAAACAACCCATTAACTCTATGATTATGGCTCGATAATTTAGCACTATAAAAAGCGGTACCACATGCTCGACGGTTACATCAAAATCATTTATAAAAAGAAGGTAAATGAACAGCATGGGTAAGACGATTCTGGGTTAAAACTCTGCCAATTCAATTCTTCTTCATCTACTGTTCACCACTCTTCACTGACTTAAGCATCGGAGGGTTTTCGTCAGACATAATTTCAGTTCGTGAGAAATTTATTTTGCAGGTACTCTTCGCTGACGACGGACGCAACAGGAGATTGATCATAATATATATAATATAATATAATATAAGATGTATTTATGAGATTTGTTAGTAGATATTTCGATCATTAAAAAAATTTAAGTTAAATTAATATAGTTTTTCGATATCAGGCAGAAAGTATTTTAAAAAAAAAATTATAATTAAATTTTATTTTAAATAAATTTTTTGATAAAATTAAAATAATTTTTTAATTTTTTATCAAATATTATTATATTATTTAAAATATTTTTAAAGAGACAGAAAGTACTCCCTGAAATCTCAAAATGAAGATTCAAGAGAGTTGTTGAGTGCGGAAGTGCTTAGAATAATGTATTTGCGGGTCTCCCCGGATGCCGTTTATATAGCGACGGTTAACGCCTTTCACTGGGTATCATTAAAGTTGGCTTTAGCGAGTGAATAACGATTTGTACGTTGTGCATGTCATGGATCCGTAGCTGCACAATTACGCAGGACAAGCTGCAATCGCCCTACGGTGCCCCATAAATATTAGGATCATAATCATGCATTTAATAGGTTTTAATTGCCTTTAACATGCTTTGAATTGGAAACATTTTGTTAGTTACAACCACTGGTCGACCAATCTACGCAAGTCAGCATGGTGGTTCAAGGCTATAATTCGGTCGATGTGGAGATCGGCAATCTGGTCAATTCCCATGGTTGCCGGCCCGGTCGATGCCGAGGTCAGGCTATGCTGAGGTAGGCTGACGAATTGGATATATCTCGTATCCATACCAAATGCATAATCTGCCACCAAAATCTGTTAAATTATAAATTCTGCTACCATACATACTTTAATGCTAAGATTAAACACGTCATGGTTTCTTTTGTCAGAACATATGTAATGTCGAACATATAAAATTCTTTTAAAACATTTCTCGCTACAACAAAGAAATGGCATGACTTGGAGCTCGACGATCCACTAATGCTTAACCTAAACACAGAATAATCCCCCAACATCGCGACACGTACAACACGTACCCCCTGCTTTATTTTATTTTATTTTTTCAATTAAATGCATGCATGAAATGGACTTTCCAACCTTGCAGCCATCGTTAGATTCGCTCGTACGACAACGATTCATTTTAATATTTGATCCCTCTGCTTTCTAAATATTGTTGTCTAATTATCATTGTTATGTACTACATATGATCCAATAAACTGGCGGCCATGGTCATCAACTACTCCTACTTCCTTGGCCTTATGTTTTTTTAATTTGCATGTGGGATGAATTGAGCATTATTGCCATTTTGTCCACCTCCACAGTCATCGGCAAGGAGGTCACCATGAAGCGATATTAAATTATTGGTGATTTGTTTAATCTAGTTGCAAAACCTCCCCATCATGATGCAAGCTTAGACCATCCCGACTTCAATGATGATCCAAAAGCTTTTCATGTTTGAGTTCTTCCTGCAATCACCAATCGATAAGAAAAATAATAGTTTATGTGAAAGGAGTTGGTTGATTGGAAGGAGTAATCTCTTTATTTGTTTAAAAGTAACAAAATTAAAATGTGGGTTTTTAATAAATGCATAACCAATTCATGTTTCAATCCAAATATTATAGAGGACTGAAAATATCAAAACCTTTATTATCTTGTGATCCTTTACGTACAATGAAAATGTCCTTTACCTGATATCATTATTGATCCAAATTCTAAAAGCACTCAAAAATTCTATCGGTTTGATTAATTTTAGAATAAATAGCCTATATTTATATATAAATAGAGAAGCTTCCTTCTTAAATGTTGTTTGGTGGCATGACTTTAGTCTTGCTTCGATATCACTCTGTAGTATCCCTCAGCAGGCTAAAAGAAATTAAGGTTTGTCTTTTTTTCTTGAATAAAGCTTCATTCTAATAGTAATGGATGATGGCAAATATTAAGATATACCCAACTTAATAAAATAATGAAATGTATCAAGAGAAAGGAATGTTTGATAGATACCCATGATGCTATCAATTACAAGATAATATATAACATATGTGATGGGTGTGACAATGCAAAAAGAAAGAATATTTAATAGGCATACACCAAGAATGCAATTTAAGATGGATTCTTCCTGAATCTACGCATGCAATCCGCTCACTAGGTAGGGTTGCATCGAGATATTATAAATTTGAGTTAGACTCAACCTCAAAAATCTCAATTTGAAAATCATCCTCAACCTAAATCATCCGAGCTGCAGCCCTAGCATCCATAATAACATCAGACGATAAAAATCTACTACAATAATGCAAGCACATTTCTTCAAAATATTTTATCGGTATTTCTAACCACGTATCCTAAGTGCTCTATCCATTGGAAAGTGGTGCAAAAGAGTAGTTAAGGCTAGAGTATTTTTGAAAATAAATATTATTTTATAAGTATAAAAGCTGTAGAGTTGGGCAACAACATCCAAGGGCTTTGAAGTACAAATAATCAGCTCAAACAACCATTGTTTGCTTAATGGATCTATGGTAAGCAAAATCCCAAGTTACATGGGTGAGGCTTGTCTCAAGACGCCTTAATTGCAGGTAAACATGAGATCCAAGGCCATCATTCCCCTAAGGGACAAGAAGGTGCCCCACCTGAGGGAAACACAACATGCAGGATTCGACCACTTGCCGGCCAAAGAATGGGGTTCCAGCTAGTAAATTAGAGATGCCATCCCGCTGCAATAACAAATGGCGTATAAAATTCTAATATATATGCGTACCACAACCGAGAACTGAAGCCAGATCATTCCTCCTCTTGACAAAGTATAAAAGAGATTTATTTAAGTTGTTTGCCAGCCATGCATCCTTATGCATATGCATGATAAGGACATGAACTTTATGCGAAAAATGAGACCAATTCGACATGATTTCAGATCTGAACCGACAATACAGCTAAACATCTAGAGCTTGTTCGGACATTTCTGTAGAAATTGAGCCCGTTGGTCTATCCAACTCACATCTTCTAAAAATTTATATAAGTTTCAATCTAAATTCTACCATGTGGGTCTCTTGGCCTGAAAGAATAAAAAAACGGCGGAGGATTCAGACTGAAGATCTTGAGTTAATATGAGCCATGCTTAAATTGGCAGAGCAATATTCTACGTCTTATAGGAAATTCAATCCAATTTTATTGGATTATCCAAATCTGTTAAACTTATCAAACTGACGGACTGCTGGCATGCATGAATTTTCAAATTTATAACCATTGATATTAAATCTCACATAGAGCTTGTCGTTTGATTTCTGACCAGCCAGGTTGGAAACTTGAAACCAAATAAATGTTGTGCCATGGATATAATTTGGTAGTTCACTTAAGATCAGAATGAACCACTAGGAGGGAAGGCCATGCTAGGTCTCTATTAAGTTTGGTTTGCTATTTCTATGAGAAATGTGCCCTCGCATTCTAAACTTTTAAGGTTATGCAATGCTTCTACTCAACTCTTTTGCATGCCCTTTGCTCGGTTCTTGATCTTCCATTTGCTTAAGTTATGCTCATGTTAAAAAAAAATTAGTTATGACCTAAGGCTGGTAATATTTCTAGTGAGAAACTCAGCTAGATCTATGATCTTTCTTACATATTGTAGCTGCCAAATTTGAGCACCTATTTAAATGTCCCATATGTAACTTAATCTCAATTGATGAGTTGGATTTGGATATGACTAAATGATCACTAATTCCCCTATTTGTTAAACAATCTAATTTGATATGGAGATCAATTGAACATAGTACTCATGACAACCTAATCCAATTAGACCAGGTTTACGAATTTTAAAGTGACAAACGAAAAAATATATAAAAAAAAATTGAGATGGAGACTCCCAAAGGAAGTCTTTTTCTCCATCGAGTTTGACATGAAATTGGATTCCTAAGGCTGCCAAAACCCTAGGAGATCATCTATAAAGCCATCTCCCCCTCCCTCTAAAGTAGTCCACAATGAGCCTAGCCCTGGTCTCTTCTTTCTCTATCTTTCTTCTGATTTTTGTTGGATCCCTTTCATTGTGTCCTCCAAAAATTGGGGCCGAAGGTGCCACTGAAAACGAAGTAAAAGCCTTTGCCTTCCTTCTCTTTCTCCTTCCCTTCTTCCTACGGCTTTGGGCACCACTGCTAGCCACCGGCTTTGCCAATTGATGAGATCATAGCCACTGTTCTTTTTCGATCGCCAGCATCGCCGTTCCTTGAAGCCGAAGCTTAAGCTAGGGACCTCAGCCTCCTTATGACCCTCCATGGTGAGATCATCGTTGCTGGTGAATGGCTATCGAAGAAAAGCCAAGAATGGCTCTGATACCCTATTTTTGGGCTTTTTCTCCATGATTTTCCATCGACCAATCCTCACCATCGATCATCCCCTACCCCACCACCATCAGCTACTTGTTGCTGCAATCCAATGCTGGTTTTCTAGCCATCAGCCACCACAGACCACCATCCCCCATTCGGCTAAGAAAAGAATAAGAAAAGAAAAAGAAGAAGAGAAAAAAATAAAGAAAAGGAAAAGAGAGGGAAAGGTTCTCTCTCTTGTGTTTCTTTCTTTTTAGGGCTTTTTTCTCTCTGTACTCCCTCTTTCTTTCTCTATCTAATCCATGGAATCCAGTATGAATTTGAGATAATCTTTTCAAAAAGTTTGATATCCGTACAGCCTATCAAACTACTTAACTCGACCATGTCAAGTATTATTGAAATTTATTATTGATGAATTCTATTGATCAATCTTGATCTTGATCTAATCCATGATTTATAATTTTTTGATTGAGTCACTTAGATTTGACTTCGATTAGGAGGTCCTGAATTATCCCAGTGCCCAGTGTTGGATCGATCAATTTTAAAATTCTAGAAATTTAAACAATTTAATCTTAATTCTAGAAATTATGGTTGTGCAGTATATGTAATTTTAAAATTTTATACAGCAAAAATAATATATTAAATAATTTAATCTGAATCATATGTATAAGATCCTATTTTAGACTACCACATCATGATCTTTGATATAAAAATATGCACTTTAGATCTGAAAATAATAATCGCATCGATCTCATCGATGCTGAAATTCTAGATCTAACTATTAGATCTACCATAGGAATCAAAATAAGTTAGAGATCGTTACCAAACAAATTTGATCTTGATCTCCTTTGGTCCAATGATTGGAGAAGGTGTTCTTCAGATCACTCATAGCGACACGGAGTCATTTGGTCTCTACAGGAAGATCCACGTGAAGACAGACGCAGATCAGGGACTTGGAGGTGCTAGTCTACAAGCAATTTCGACAGCTGATTTGTTCCTCCTTCTTCAAGTATTTTGGACGTTCCCAAGCAAGAAAGGATCAAGAGGAGGAATAGAAGAGGAGGAGAAGAGGCTCTGAAAATAAAAACCAGCAAGGGATAGATCATGGGACATCCAACAGAGGGGATCCCTTTTTATAGACTAGGAATTAGGGTTTTCCAAGGAAAAGCACCTAGAGTCAACGCCAAAACCTCCTTTTGGCATCCCAAAAAATTCCAAAAAAATCATTAGAACATAGAGAAGGATTCTAGAGTTTCACATGTCAAAGAATTCTCCAAAAAAAAAAGAAAAAAATTAATATGGTGCTAATAATATTCCATATATAAATTTTTTTTTTCCTTGTTTACCTCTTATTTCTAATTCAGATCGCATTCGAATTAGGCAAGAGATAGTATTATGACTCATCAGCTATTGTCGTCCACTCTTATTGGACCCTTTATTATGTTGTCAAAAATCACAACCCAAATCTAATTAGGCATGAAAAAATTGGCATGGGTTCAGGAGTAGCGCAAGAGATAAGGATAGAGTCCTAGTTTGACTTGGACTCTTCATTTCTAATTCAATTCTAATCCAAATCAAATTTGGATTGAACCCACTAATAGAAATGAACCTAATCCAATTAGAAACTCAAATATCTTATCAAATTTCTAATCTAATTAGAAATTAGTCGAGTCAAAATCCTGATCGTGATCAAATTTTCTTTATAATCGGGCTCGATCATTTCAAACCCAATCAAAGTCGAACTGAATCTAATTCAATTAAACTTAATCCAAAGCTCTTTACTCAATCAAATTGAGTCAATTAATAATCTAATTACTAATTAATTCTTCAAAAATAGTAGAGTTTTAGTCTCAATGGGACTCTCCCCCAGAGTCCTAGTCGGAGTAGGACTATTCACTAGAGTCACAATCCAATTGGACTCTACAGCCATCTGATCTGATCAAATCTTTTAATGCGTGTGATCCCAATGGTTCGAACCTAAATCGATAGCATAGAAATAACTTTCTATACCAATCGATGAAACTATTTAGCAATGATGATTCGACGATTGGATAGGTCGAAGTATTGTAAAGCAACCTTCTAGAACCTGCTGGCATATAGTTATCGTATAATTCATTCCTTTAATCCAAATGCTCAAGACGACCTAAGATTTAACTGTCAATCCTAATTTAGTCGATCACATTGTATTTCAATCTTTCAAATTCATCTCATGGATTATCCTGACCAAGGTTTTACTAAATTGAAATACATTGTTACATATCTCCTACTAATTCAAAGGGATCAATTTCATCTTGACTCACACACCGACTTGATAAGTACTTGATTGCACCCAATAATCTTCCATCATTGAGTTAGAAACTTAGATGGATCGATACTAAAGTACAGTGAGTTGCTTATAAGTCATCGTGGTGGTCTCAGATCGGAGGGACACTTATACCTATGCCCTTCACGAGCTACTCTTGACAGCAGAGTGTTTGACACATGATCACGTTCGATGCGAATATACTCTTATATTCCATCTGCATGCCATAACAGTATCTCCATACTTCTTGATTAAGAGAATAACCAACTTATATGGTACACAACGACCTACATTTGATATCGCTATTGTCCTAGTAATAGCATATTATTTGGTTGCGAATATTTTTAAGAACTTAACGATAAATCCTCCTTTGTCCTAAGAACTTCATTATAATACAGGAGTTCAAAGATGAAAAATTTATAATGAAAATGTCAAATAACTTATATTAATAAAAATTCATATATAATTTACAAGATGAGCATAATCGTCTAACAATTGATTTTGAAACATATTTCTCAATAAAAAAAAGTAAAAATAAAAAAAAAAGAAAAAGAGAGAGAAAGATTCTCTCTCTTGTGTTTCTTTCTTTTTAGGGCTTTTTTCTCTTTGTACTCCCTCTTTCTCTCTCTCTATCTAATTCATGGACTCCAGTATGAATTTGAGATGATCTTTCCAAAGAGTTTAATCTTCATACAGCCCATCGAACTACTTAACTTGACCATGTCAAGTATTATTAAAATTTATTATTGATGAATTCTGTTGATCAATCTTGATCTTGATCTAATCCATGCTTTATAATTTTTTAATCGAGTCGCTTAGATTTGACCCTCGATTAGGAGGCTCTAAATACCCTAATGCCCAGTGTTGGATCGATCACCCAACCTACAAACTTCTTTTCTTATGGTGAAGTTATCAAATAAAAATTAGTTATATTTTTAATATATTAAAATAGGTTCAATAAATTCATCTAGCAAAGTTGAAGAGTTAGGATAGAAGAGGTAAGTAATCCTGATACTTCTTACTCATTTTTGAATTATCGATTATTTTATCATAAAAATTATTCTATATTTTTATAAAATAAAGATAAAAAATATATATTACAAAATTTATGATTTTTTATAAAATAATTTTTATGAATTTTTTAGTATGAATAATTTTTTATAAAATATAAACTCCATACTTATAAAATTTATATTTTATTATGAAAGGAATGATTTCATGATTGTTTTACTATCAAAAATTATTTATGGACCATAGGCTCTATAAAATTAACTAATATCTTGTTTATTCATGATTTAAAAAATATGATTCATCGAAACATGATTTTAGAATACTTATTTTAAGAAATATGATAAAAGACTCTCAGACAGCCATACATGATCCTGCTAATGGGTGATAATAGTTGGCATACAATACTGCTGGTGGATAATAGTAGTTGGTTGTTGCTTCGAAAATTGATTTTGATGGTCACAAATCATTTAAGAAAACTACTAATGAGTTTTTTATCCGTGAAGAATACTTCGGTATAGTTTTAGGCAGTCCAAAAATTTTGAGTTGGAAAAGCTTCTCCAAAGGTGCCAAAGTTGAAGATTTTACAAGTTGGAGATAATTTTGAAGCCTTTTAGGAGTGTCAAGCTTATTCAAATCTATTTAAGAGTGTTTGGTAGTGTTTTGATAAGTTTCGATCTTTAAAGATATGAAAAACTGGGTTGAAACAGAATTGGATAACCTATTAGGTCATCCCCTTGCAAAGGAGAGCCGGCATGCACCTGTCTTACCCTTTGGCACGCAGTGAGGCGACCCATAGGTCGACCCTTGAGATCAAAACGGAGAGCATGGTTCTCTGTCTGGCCAAATGGGGCGACTCATGGGTCTACCCCTTGCCAGTGAGTCGACTTATGGGTCGACTCATTGCGGTGCAGACGTGCGTAATGATTAATTTTCAGTCTATTTTTGATGTATTTAATACGCATTAAACATACTCTAACGGCCCTTAATCGATTCTAAGACTCTCTCAAGACTTAATGAAGACTATAAATGCTTTTTCGAGGTGAGAAATTAAGACAAGATGAGAGGCATTCAAGCTCAAATCCGAGAAAGAGAAAGAAAATCCTAGAAAGAGAAAAAAAAAGTATTCAATCAGCTTACCAATCACTCTCCAACTGCATTCAAATATTCAAATCATCTGGGGGTGTCCAACAAAGGCTTCTACTCCTTGAGTATTGTACTTTTATTATTTTATTATGCTCATTTAAGGAGCTTTTTTGTACTGAAAATTTTGTACTCTATTCACTTGCTATTATACTTTGAGTTTTGAGAGATTTCAAAACTCAGATAGATTGATCTAAATCTGTAATCGGAGGATTTGTGGGTTAGCTTGTACCCAAAAAACAAGCATTCTTGCTTGACAGTAAGAGTCGGTGTAATCCAATGAGTTATAATTGAAAATCTTTTTAGTGGATTAAATTCTCAAGTTGGAACTTCAAAAGTGGATGTAGGTATAAGGTTAGCACCGAACCACTATAAATCTTTAGTGTTTGCTGTGCTTACATATTTTCTTTTCCTTGTTGAGCTCTATACTTGTTCATTTGTTAATTATGTTTGATCTTTTGTCATTATTAATTAACTCACCTCACTCATCAAGTTGAGCACATTCCTTTTGAGAACTAATTACTAAAAATTTTAAGAGACCAAATTCACGCCCCTAAAAGTAGTCCACAATGAGCCTAGCCTTGGTCTCTTCTTTCTCTATCTTTCTTCTGATTTTTGTTGGATCTCTTTCATTGTGTCCTCCAAAAATTGGGGCCGAAGGTGCCACTGAAAACGAAGTAAAAGCCTTTGCCTTCCTTCTCTTTCTCCTCCCCTTCTTCCTATGGCTTTGGGCACCACTGCTGGCCACCGGCTTTGCCAACTGATGAGATCATAGCCACTGGCCTTTTTCGATCGCCAGCATTGCCGTTCCTTGAAGCCGGATCCTAAGCTAGGGACCTCAGCCTCCTTATGACCCTCCACGGTGAGATCATAGTTGTTGGTGAACGGCTATCGAAGAAAAGCCAAGAACGGCTCAAATACCCTATTTTTGGGCCTTTTCTCCATGATTTTTCATCGATCAATCCTCACCGTCGATCATCTCCTACCCTACCACCATCAGCTATCTGTTGCCGCAATCCAATGCTAGTTTTCTAGCCATCAGCCATCACAGACCACCGTCCCCCATTCGGCTAAGAAAAGAATAAGAAAAGAAAAAGAAGATGAGAAAAAAAATAAAAAAAAGGAAAAGAGAGAGAAAGCTTCTCTCTCTTGTGTTTCTTTCTTTTTAGGGCTTTTTTCTCTCTGTACTTTCTCTTTCTCTCTCTATCTAATCCATAGACTCCGATATGAATTTGATATAATCTTTTCAAAAAGTTTGATATCCGTACAGCCTATCGAACTATTTAACTCGACCATGTCAAGTATTATTGAAATTTGTTATTGATGAATTCTGTTGATCAATCTTGATCTTGATCTAATCCATGATTTATAATTTTTTGATCGAGTCACTTAGATTTGACCTTTGATTAGGAGATCCTGAATTACCTCAGTGCCCAGTGTTGGATCGATCAATTTTAAAATTTTAGAAATTCAAATGATTTAATCCTAATTCTAGAAATTATGGTAGTACAGTATATGCAATTTTAAAATTTTATACAGGAAAAATAATAGATTAAATAATTTAATCCTAATCATATGTATAAGATCCTATCTTAGACTACCACATCATAATCTTTGATATGAAAATATGTACTTTAGATCTGAAAATAAAAATCACATCGATCTCATCGATGCTGAAATTCTAGATCTAACTATTAGATCTACCATAGGAATCAAAATAAGTTAGAGATTGTTACCAAACAAATATGATCTTGATCTCCTTTGGTCCAATGATTGGAGAAGGTGTTCTTCAGATCACTCATAGCCACATGGAATCGTCTAGTCTCTACAAGAAGATCCACGTGAAGACAGACGCAGATCAGAGACTTAGAGATGCTAGTCTGCAAGCAATTTCGACAGCTGATTTGTTCCTCCTTCTTCAAGTATCTTGGACACTCCAAAGCAAGAAAGGATCAAGAGGAAGAATAGAAGAGGAGGCGAAGCGGCTCTGAAAATAAAAACCAGCAAGGGATAGATCATGGGACATCCAAAAGAGAGGTCCCCTTTTTATAGACTAGGAATTAGGGTTTTTCAAGGAAGAGCACCAAGAGTCAATGCCAAAACCTCCTTTTGGCATCTCAAAAAATACTAGAAAAATCATTAGAACATGGAGAAAGATTCTAGAGTCTCACATGTCAAAGAATTCTCCAAAAAAAATAAGAAAAAAATTAATATGGTGCTAATAATATTCTATATATAAAAAATCTTTTTCCTAGTTTACCTCTTATTTTTAATTCAGATCGCATTCAAATTAGGCAAGAGATAATATTATGACTCATCAGCTATTGTCGTTCACTCTTATTGGACCCTTTATCATGATGTCAAAAATCACAACCCAAATCTAATTAGGCATGAAAAAATTAGCATGGGTTCAGGAGTAGCACAAGAGATAAGGATAGAGTCCTAGATTGACTTGGACTCTTCATTTCTAATTCAATTCTAATCCAAATCAAATTTGGATTGAACCCACTTATAGAAATGAACCTAATTCAATTAGAAACTCAAATATATTATCAAATTTCTAATCCAATTAAAAATTAGTCGAGTCAAAATCCTGATCGAATCATGATCAAATTTTCTTTGTAATCGGGTTCGATCATTTCAAACCCAATCATAGTCAAACTGAATCTAATTCAATTAAACTTAATCTAAATCTCTTTGCTCAATCAAATTGAATCAATTAGTAATTTAATTATTAATTAATTTTTTAAAAATAGTAGAGTCCCAATCTCAGTGGGACTCTCCCCCAGAGTCCTAGTCGGAGTAGGACTATTCACCAGAGTCACAATCCAATTGGACTCTACAGCCATCTAATTTGATCAAATCTTTTAATGCGTGTGACCCCATAGATTCGAACCTAAGTCGATAGTATAGGAATAACTTTTTATACCAATCGATGTAACCATTTAGCAATGATGATCCGACGACCAGATAGGTCGAAGTATTGCAAAGCAACATTCTAGAACCTACTGGCATATGGTTATCGTATAATTTATCCCTTTAATCCAAATGCTCAAGACGACCTAGGATTTAACTTTCAACCCTAATTTAGTCGATTACATTGTATTTGAACCTTTCAAATTCATCTTATGGATTATCCTGACCAAGAGTTTACTAAATTAAAATACATTGATGCATATCTCCTACTAATTCAGAGGGATCAATTCTATCTTGACTCACACACCGACTTGATAAGTATTTGATGGCACCCAAGAACTTTCCATTACTGAGTTAGAAACTTAGATAGTCTGATACTAAAGTACAGTGAGTTGCTTACAAGTCACTATGGTGATCTCAGGTCGGAGGGACACTTATATCTATGCCCTTCACGAGCTACTCTTGACAGCAGAATGCTCGGCACATGATCACATTTGATGTGAATATACTCCTATATTTCATCTGCATGCCATAACAGTATCTCTACACTTCTTGGTTAAGAAGACAATCAACTCATATGGTACACAACGACCTACATTTGATATCGCTATTGTCCTAGTAATAGCATATTATTTGGTCGTAAATATTTTTAAGAACTTAATGATAAATCTTCTTTTGCCGATTAATTATAGTCCCAAGGACTTCATTGTAATGTAAGAGTTCAAAAATAAAAAATTTGTAATGAAAATGTCAAATAATTTATATTAATAAAAATTTATATATAATTTACAAGATGAGCATAATCGTCTAACGATTGATTTTGGAACACATTTCTCAATAAAAAAAATAAAGAAAAGAAAAAGAGAGAGAAAGATTTTCTCTCTTGTATTTCTTTCTTTTTGGGGCTTTTTTCTCTTTGTACTCCCTTTTTCTCTCTCTCTCTATCTAATTCATGGACTCCAGTATGAATTTGAGATGATTTTTCCAAAGAGTTTGATCTCCGTACAGCCTATTGAACTACTTAACTCGACCATGTCAAGTATTATTGAAATTTATTTTTGATGAATTCTGTTGATCAATCTTGATCTTGATCTAATCCATGCTTTACAATTTTTTGATCGAGTCGTTTAGATTTGATCCTCGATTAGGAGGCCCTAAATTACCCCAGTGTCCCGTGTTGGATCAATCACCTGACCTACAAACTTCTTTTCTCATAGTGAAGTTATCGAATAGAAATTAGTTATATTTTTAATATATTAAAATAGATTCGATAAATTCATCTAGCGAAGTTGAAGAGTTATGATAGAAGAGGTAAGTAATCCTGATACTTCTTACTCTTTTTTGAATTATCGATTATTTTATCATAAAAAATTATTTTATATTTTTATAAAATAAAGATCAAAAATATATATTATAAAACTAATATTTTTTTATAAAATAGTAATTTTATGAATTTTTTAATATAAATAATTTTTTATAAAATATAAACTCCATATTTATAAAATTTATATTTTATTATGAAAGGAATGATTTCATGATTGTTTTACTATCAAAAATTATTTATGGACCATAGGCTCTATAAAATTAACTAATATCTTGTTTATTCATGATTTAAGAAATATGATTCATCGAAACATGATTTTAGAATACTTATTTTAAGAAATATGATAAAAGACTCTCAAATAGCAATACATGACCCTGCTAATGGATGATAATAGTTGGTATACAATACTGTCAGTGGATAATAGTAGTTGGTTGTTACTTCGAGAATTGATTTTGATGGTCACAAACTATTTGAAGAGACTACTAATGAGTTTCTTATCCTTGAAGAATACTTCGGTGTGGTTTTAGGCAGTCCAAAAATTTTGAATTTGAAAAGCTTCTTCAAAGGTACCAAAGTTAAAGATTTTACAAGTTGGAGATAATTTTGAAGCCTTTTAGGAGTGTCAAGCTTATTTAAATCTATTTAAGAGTGTTTGGTAGTATTTTGGTAAGTTTTGATCTTTAAATGTATGAAAAACTGGGTTGGAATAGAATGGGGTAACCTATTAGGTCATCCCCTTGCAAAGGGGAGCCGGCACGCACCTGTCTTGCCCTTTGGCACGCAGTGAGGCGACCCATGGGTCGACTCCTGAGAGCTTGAGATCAAAATAGAGAGCATGGTTTTTTATCTGGCCAAATAGAACGACTCATGGGTCTACCCCTTGCCAGTGAGTCGACTCATGGGTCGACTCATTGCGGCACAGACACGCGTAACGACTAGTTTTTAGTCTATTTTTGATATATTTAATATGCATTAAACATACTCCAATGGCTCTTAATTGATTTTATGACTCTCTCAAGACTTAATGAAGACTATAAATACTTTCTAGAGATGAAAAATTAAGACAAGATGAGAGGCATTCAAGCTCAAATTCGAGAGAGAGAAAATTCTAGAAAGAGAAAAAGAAGCATTCAATCAGTTCACCAATCACTCTCCAACTGCATTCAAGTATTCAAATCATCTAGAGATGTCCAACAAAAGCTTCTACTCCTTGAGTATTATGCTTTTATTATTTTATTGTGCTCATTTAAGGAGCTCTTCTGGGCTGAAAATTTTATACTCTATTTATTTGCTGTTGTACTTTGAGTTTTGAGAAGTTTCAAAACTCAAATAGATTGATTTAAATATGTAATCGGAGGGTTTGTGGGTTAGCTTGTACCCAAAAAATAAGCGTTCTTGCTTGGACAGCAAGAGTCGGTGTAATCTAATGAGTTGTAATTGAAAATCTTTCTAGTGGATTAAATTCTCAAGTTGAAATCTGGAGAGTGGATGTAGGTGCAAGATTAGCACCAAACCACTATAAATTTTTAGTATTTGCTGTGCTTACATATTTTTTTTCTTGTTGAGCTCTATACTTGTTCATTTGTTAATTATGTTTGATTTTTTATCATTATTAATTAACTCACCTCATTCATCAAGTTGAACACATTTCTTGTGAGCACTAATTACTAAAAATTTTAAGAGACTCAATTTACTCCTCCTCTTGGGTTTGACATCTGGACAACAAGTGGTATTAGAGTCCGGTGCTCTAGTCCTTGCTTAATTTAACCATCAAGAGCCAAAGATCTATAGCAACCCAATTTGGCACATCTCTAGCCGAGGGGCAATCCATTAATCGACCTTCACTTTTCAATGAATCTAACTATATCTATTGAAAAGCTCAGATGAGAATATTTATCCAAGCATTTGACTATGATATGTGGAATATCATAGTGAATGGACCTCACATACTCACTAAATTGATTGATGGTGTGTTCCTCCTTAAGTCGGAAGGTGAATAGGATGAGTTTAACAAAAAAATGGCTCAGCTCAATGCTAAAGTCATGAATATTCTATATTGTACCTTAGATACAAATAAATTTAATCATATTTTGACATGTAATTCAGCTAAAAAAATTTGAGATAGGTTAGAAGTTACACATAAGGGCACAACCAAGTAAAAGAGTCAAAAATTAATATGCTTGTGCATAATTATGAATTGTTTAAAATAGAACCTGATACGTCTATAACACAAATGTTTACTCATTTTACTGATATCATAAATGGTCTAAAGAGTCTTAAAAAGTGTTATTCTAACAGTGATCTTATGAGAAAAGTTCTTAAGTCTCTACCAAGATCGTGGGAGGCAAAGATCACGACGATTCAAGAAGTCAAGAACTTAAACATCCTACCTTTGTAGGAGCTGCTTGGATCTCTCATGACCCACGAGCTGACCATGAAGTAGCATTTTGAAGAAGAGATCAAAAGAAAGAAGACAATTGCCCTCAAATCAACGGCTCAAGAAGAAGAAGATTTAAAAAAAATCAAAAAATAGTGAAGATGATGAAGATTTGGCATTGATCATAAGAAAATTCAGACAGTTTATGAAGAAAAGAAGACAAAGAATCAAGAGAAGACCATCAGTTAAGGGGGAGCCAAGTAAAGAAAAAGAGAAAGAACAATCCGTCATTTGTTATGAGTATAAAAAATCAAGTCACTTTAGATCTGACTGTCCCCAGCTCAAGAAGGGCCTGAAGAAGTTCAAGAAGAAAAGAATAATGATAGCTATATGGAGCGATAGTGATGACTCCACCTCAGATGATGAATCCCATGAAAAAGCCAACCTGTGCCTTATGGCACATAAAAATGAGATAATCACTGAAACTCAAAATGAATTTTCTTATGATGAACTGCAAGAAGTATTTCATGAGCTTTTGGATGATTTAAAGAGATTAGGACTGAAAAATAAAGATTTAAAATTGAAAAATCAAACTTTATCTAAAGAAAAAAAAGAGATCTCCAACAAAAATAAAGAATTAGAAATGAAATATCAAACTCTATCAAAGGAAAAGGAAGAAATTTCAAGTATAAACAAGACTCTTGTAAAGAAAAATTAGAACTTAAAAGAAGAAGTAACCAAATTGAAACCAATAGTTGATAGATTTATCCTAAGCTCAAATAAACTTCAAATGATTATTGATAATCAAAGAGCAGTATATGATAAAGCCGAACTTGGTTATAATACTCTTAAAAAATAAAAATTTTTAAAAAATATCTTTATAAATACATCCATGAATAAATTGTCAAATATTACATATTTTAAATGTAGCAAGATAGGACATAAAGTTTATGCGTGCTTGTCAAATAAATTTGTTAGTACCAATGCTAAGAAAATATAGGTTCCAAAAAGAATCATTGTGACTAACCTCAAAAGACCCAAGTTAGCCTTGGGTACCTGAAGTTAAAACTTGATTTCATGTGTGTAGGTGTGTCTTGCATCCCAAGCAATGAAGTGAAGTGGTATCTTAATAGCGAGTGCTCAAGACACATGAATGATGATGAGTCTCAATTCATCATCTTGGAGGCTAAAAATGGAGGGATGGTCATCTTTGGAGATAATGGCAAAGAAAAGATCATCGACATAGATAACATTGGTATCACTCCCTCCACTTGTATTGAAAATATTTTGCTTGTAGATGGTCTTAAATATTACCTATTAAGCATTAGTCATTTATGTGATAGAAGTTATAAAGTAATTTTTGAATTATCCATGTTTATTGTAACTAGTCCTTTTGATGACAGCATCAGGTTCATTAGACATAGGCATGACAATGTTTACATAGTAGATTTGGATAATCTTTTCATGCAAAATATGCAATGTCTTGTGGTCATGAACGCTAAAATCAATGAGACAGTTGGCTTTGGTACCGTAGGCTTGTATATAGTAGTATGTATACATTATCTAAAATTATTAAAAAAGATTTAATTTTTGGTTTGTCAAAGATAAATTTTGAAAAAGATAAAATTTATGATGCATACCAATTAAATAAGCAAACAAGGATTTTTTTTAAACCTAAGAACATAGTTTCAACTTCTAAACCTTTAGAACTTTTACAAATGAATTTGTTTGGTCCTACAAGGACAACTAGCTTAGAAGAGAAAAGATATGATTTTATGATTATCAATGATTTCTCATATTTTACTTGGGTCTTGTTTTTAGCTTCTAAAGATGAAGCATTTTCAGCTTTTTCTAAGTTTTGCCGAAAAATCTCAAATAAAAAATGTTTACCAATTATTTCAATTCGTAGTGACTACAGTACCGAATTTGAAAATAAAAATTTTAAAAAATTTTATGATGAAAAAGATATAGATCATAATTTTTCTGCACCTAGGACATCCCAACAAAATGGGATAGTAGAAAGAAAAAATAGAACTCTTGAAGAAATGACCCGTACCATGCTATATGAGAGCAATCTCTCAAAATATTTTTGGGCAGAAGCTATCAACACAGCATGTTATATCTTAAATCATGCTTTAATAAGATCAATTTTAAAAAAAATATCTTATGAATTATGGAAAGATAGAAAACCTAATATAGGGTATTTTCATATTTTTGGTTGCCGTTGGTTTGTTTTAAATAATGGTAAAGATAACTTAAAAAAATTTAATGCTAAATTTGATGAAGCTATCTTCTTTGGCTATTCCACTTTTAGTAGAATTTTTAAAGTTTTTAATAAAATAACTCTAGTAGTAGAAGAGTCAATCAATGTAGTTTTTGATGAGGCTAATGATCTTTTATCAAGGAAGAGAGAGAGTGCTAATGATGTAAGTATCATAGAAGAAGGAATGAAAGAGCTAGCCATCAAAGACTCAAATGAGCAAAACAAAGATCAGCTAGAAGAAAAATATCAGGATGAGAGCATTAATGATCAAAATATTTAAGAACAACCTCAAGGTATAAGTGATCTTCCAAAAGAATGGAGGTATGTCCATAATCACCCCAAAGAATTAATCATTAGTGATTCAGCACAAGGGGTAAGAACTTGATCTTTTCTTAGAGATGTATATAATTATGAAGTTTTTATTTTTTATTTAGAACCTAAAGACAATAGAAGAAGCTGAACAAAATCATAATTGGATTAATGCTATGTAAGAAAAGTTAAACCAATTTGAAAGAAATAATGTATGGACTCTTGTTGCTAGACCTAAAAACCATCCAATAATTGGAACAAAATGGGTATATAGGAATAAACTAGATGAAGATGGAAATATAATTAGAAATAAGATAAGACTAATTGCTAAAGGATATAACCAATAAGAAGAAATTGATTTTGATGAGATATTTGCACCTGTTGCTAGATTAGAAGCTATAAGAATGTTGCTTGCTTATGCATGTTTCATGAATTTTAAACTATTTTTTTCAACTATTTTAAATGGATGTTAAAAGTACCTTTCTAAATGGTTATATTGCTGAAGAGGTATATATAGAGTAACCTCCAGATTTTAAAAATCATAAATATCCAAACCATATATTTAAATTAAACAAAACTTTGTATGGTTTGAAACAAGTCCCTAGGATTTGGTATAAAAGACTAAGTAAGTTTTTATTAGAAAATAGTTTTTTAAGAGAAAAAGTAGTTACAACTCTTTTTATAAAAAGAAAAAATGAAGAGATACTAATGATATAAATATATGTTGATGATATTATATTTGGATCTACTAATGAAACTTTATGTCAAGAATTTGCCAAGCTTATGCTAGGGGAGTTCGAGATGAGCATGATGGGAGAACTCACCTTCTTCCTCAGACTCCAGATCAAGCAAATGAAGGAAGAAATCTCCATCATCTAAAGCAAGTACATAAAAGAATTATTAAAAAAATTTGAGATGGAGAGCTCTAAGAGTGTAAGTACTCCTATAATTTTTTTCTGTAAATTAGATAAGGATGAACATAGTAAGTTTTGTTGATTTAAAATTTTATAGAGACATGATATGATCTTTATTATATCTTACTGTTAGTGGATCTGATATAATATTCAGTGTATATATATATATGCTAGATTTCAGTCTAACCTTAAGGAATCACACTTGAATACTATTAAAAGAATATTCAAATACCTAAAAGGAACGCAAAACCTAAGACTCTAATTTTCTAAGCAATCTTCTATAGATTTAATAGGTTACTCAGATACTGATTTTGCTGGATGTAGATTAGACTGAAAAAGCATTAGTAAAATTTATCAATTTTTAGGAGTTAACTTAATCTCTTGGTTTAGCAAGAAGCAAAATTTGATGGTATTGTCTACGACCGAAGTCGAGTACATTACAGTTGAAAGTTGCTGTGCTCAAATCTTGTGGATTAAGCAACAGCTCATAGATTTTGAGATTGAACTTAAAGATATTTCCATAAGATACGACAATACTAGTGCCATTAGTTTGACTAAGAATCCAATCCAATATTCTAGATCAAAACATATTGAGATTAGACATCACTTTATAAGAGAATATATTCAAAATAATGATGTAATACTTGAATATATAAATATTAAAAAATAATTAGCTGACATATTCACTAAAGCATTAAATGAAGATAGATTTTATAAAATTAGAAAAAAATTAGGCATCTTAGATCTTTTTGCTTGATCTCTTATCATGGTTCTTCTCTCAAAATCCTTTCAAAATTTTTTTACTTCATCATCTTAAATTTAGATGGCATCTACTTTTTATTTAAGATCTTTTTCAAGCCAATTAAAAATCATCAGAGTTATTCAGATATGATCTCAGATTTTTTTTCGTTAAAAATTTTTATCGAAAAATTATATCAAAATTTATCTGAGCTCTACAAGATCATCTTAAGTCGATTTAAGTCTTTTTCCAATTTTTTTCTTTGATTTTTCTCTTGTTTTTGAATTTTTTCTGCAATGCCTGAACAAACCCAGAATGAGACGACCCATGGGACGTCCCAATTGTCGGGTAAACGGGTTCGACTATGGGTCGATCTGTTTAATTTTTTTCTAAAATCTCAAAGGGGCTGGCTCATTTACTGTTCATCTTCCTCCATCTTTGTCTCAAATTAAAGCCCCTCTCCAAGCTTTCCATCAGCCATAAATCTCTAAATCTAACCTTCAATTGGCCCAAAAATCTCTAAAATCTACCATAAAAACTTGGGTAGATACTTTCTCTTGGCCTATCCATGATCAAAACCCATTCTTTCTTGATCTTAACCGAACTCTTGAAATCTTTCTTTCAAAAATCTTAAACGTAAACCATCCATCTCTAAATCCCTCATTTCTCTTCATCCCCATTATCCTTTTATCCTTCCTTTCTCTCATAACCGATTCTTTGGCCCTTATTATACCAAATGGTTTCCAAGATACGGCTGCCCCAAAGAATAAAATCTATGAGGCCACTAGAGGCAGAAGAAAGAAGAAAGAGGGTGACTCAGATCCCAACTCAAGTCTTTCCTCTCAGGACTCCTAGTAAAGTTCCTCTTTCTGCCAAAAAAATTGCTTTAGGGAGGAATATAGATTTTGATTTCTTAAGGAGAGATAATTTTTCAATTGGAGAGAAGATAGTTAAAAAAGGATGGAGGTTCTTCTGTTGCTTGTCTAAGCCAGTGTACATAGACTTAGTTAAAGAATTTTACTCAAACTTAGTGATTAATGATGGATTTTTAAAATCTATTGTAAAGGGTGTTGAGATTGTCTTGAATGCTGCAAGGTTGGGTAGATTGCTTCAAATACCTTATGAGGAAAGTTGTCTTGATGAGATGCCTAGGAAAGAGGATGGACTCAGGTCCATCCTAGGGAGAGATGATGTTGTAGATTTCATGAAGTTAGAGGTAAAAGACTTGAGTGTGGAGATGAGACTACTCCACCATATGATCTCTAGGATCTTCTTCCCCAGAGGGAGAAGATATGACTTGATGAATGGATGGGATATATGTCTGATGCATCATGTTATATCTGAGTCTCCATTGAATCTTCTGTTTCTGATGATTCATGCCATGAAGGAGGCCTTGAATAGATCCAAGGCTTTCTTACCTTATGGAATGGCCTTGACAGTTATTTTTAGATAGTTTGGTGTGAGTTTTGAGGGAGAGGCTGTGTGCAGGCTGCTGAACACTGATACTTACAGTGACCATTCCCTTCAGCGTATGGGTTTCATTAGAATAGATGGTCATTGGATCAAGGATCGTGGTGCTGTAGTTGTGGAGGAGGAGGAGCGTATTGAGGAAGAGGATCCCTCATCACCACCTGAGCCCAGATCGAGTCTTGATATTCATTTTGTGTCGGAGCCTGAGGCAGATCCTTCAGTTAGTGCACCCCCATCTACAAGTTGTACCATACCATCATCATCTAGATTGGGAGAGGACGAGATGGGACTGCTAGCTGAGCGGATAGTAGACATTCTTTCCATCTAGCAGCAGCTATTCCAAGAGCAGCTCCTTCAGTAGTTCCAACGGTTTCAACAGTAAATCATTCAGCAGATGTAGCAGCAGCAGTATCAGCCTCCTTAGTCGAGCTCATTCTCTATTTTCTCATCGGATCTTTCAGTTGTGCCACATATCTCCTCTTTAGTACAGTTGTTGACTGACTTGAGCTCCAGATTGGAGAGTATGGAGAGCTCTATGTTCAGATTCAGTGATAGACTTTTTGATATATAGAGAGAGATCAGACTGGTCTTGGCTTCACTGTCAGCAAGAGCGAGCACCTCGAGTAGTTTTTCATCTCAGTTAGCTGATCTTACTCAGGAGGTAGAGAGACTTCATGGCCTGCTCAGATCGACACTTGAGTTGATCCAGTTGATATTAGAAACTCAAAAAATTTTGTCTCATCTAATCTTGAGGGGCTCAGAGCTTCAGTGAGAGGTGCCTTATCTCAACTAAATTTCATTAGGACTCAGCTTCAGTCCAGATTCTGTATATCCATTGAGCCTACTCTTGTTCAGTCTATCGCCTTCCATCCTCCGACCTCTTCTACTCAGACCAGATCATCCAGTTGAGGCTGAGGCAGACGTGGTCATGATTCTACTTCGGAGTCATTCCCTTATTTTGTTCCTTCTGATCATGAGCCTGATGCCTAGTCTCTCTGATTATGATTATGCTATTTTGTATTAGCTGCTTTAGGTCTCATACTACTTGGTTATTGTATTTTGTTAAGTATATGAGAACCTGATGATTATAGATATGTATGATCATGTATGGATGTATTGTGACTTGATCATATATTTAACTTTTGTAACCTCCTATTTTATTATATTTAAATGAGGTTATCTATTATCATCTTTTGTGTTGTTAACTTATGATTATAACTTCTCAAATATTTGTGAATGAATTTTTATTCAATTAAAAGTTACTCTGATACCTGCTGTAGGACCGTGGCCCATAACCTACTTCTCTAACTTATTAAAAATTTTACTATTTATAAACTCTCTTTAATCTATTTTTGATGATGTCCATTTTTGATGATGTCAAAAAGGAGGAGAAATAAGAAAGAGAGAATGAAAGTAAGTATTTTTGCAAGATGGTTATGTGACTAGAAAGAGAGAGAGAAAGAAAGTAAGTATTTTTATAAAATGATTATTTTATCTTTTCATATATGAAAGGAGGAGAATTTTGCTTTTAAAAATAATTTTTGGCAAAACTTTGATATTTCATAAGCAATTTTCAGCAAAAATAGAAAAGTATGGTTTAAAACATCATAACTTGTTGATAGTGTGGAACTCATGATTCTCTATAACTTATGTTCAATCTTTAGTATGTTCTCTTAACTTTCAAGTATTTTAAAAACTCAACCTTTTGTGCTTTATTGATCTCTCTTTATGAACACTCAAATATTTTATCATTATCAAAAAGGAAGAGATTGTTATCCCAAGAATTGATTTTGATGGTCACAAACCATTTGAGGAGACTATTAATGAGTTTCTTATCCTTGAAGAATACTTTGGTGTTGTTTTAGATGTCCAAAAATATTGAGTTTGAAAAGTTTCTTCAAAGATGTCAAAGTTGAAGATTTTGTATGTTAGAGACGATTTTGAAGCCTTTTGGGAGTGTCAAGCTCATTCAAATCCATTTAAGAGTGTTTGGTAGTATTTTGATAAGTTTCAATTTTTAAATATATGAAAAACTAGGTTGGAACATAATGGGATGACCCATTAGATCATCCCCTTGCAAAGGGGAGCCAGCACGCATCTGTCTTGCCCTTTGACATGCAGTGAGATGACCCATGGGTCAACCCCTGAGAGCCTAAGACCAAAACAGAGAGCATGATTCTCTGTCTGACCAAATGGGGCAATTCATGGGTCTACCCCTTGCTAGTGAGTCGACTCATGGGTCGACTCATTACGGTGCAGATGCATGTAATGGCTAGTTTTCAGTTTATTTTTGATGCATTTAATGCATATTAAATATACTCCAATAGCTCTTAACCAATTTTAAGACTCTCTCAAGACTTAATGAAGACTATAAATACTTTCTAGAGATAAAAAATTAAGACAATATGAGAGGCATTCAAGCTCAAATTCGATAAAGAGAAAAAAAATCTTAGAAAGAGAAAAAAAAGTATTCAATCAGCTCACTAACCACTCTCCAGCTGCATTCAAGTATTTAAATCATCTAGGGCTGTCCAACAAAGGCTTCTACTCCTTGAGTATTGTACTTTTATTATTTTATTGTACTCATTTAAGGAGCTCTTTTGTGCTCAAAATTTTGTACTCTATTCATTTACCATTGTATTTTGAGTTTTGAGTTTTGGAGGGTTTCAAAACTCAGAAAGATTGAACCGAACCTGTAATCGAAGGGTTTGTGGGTTGGCTTGTACCTAGAAAATAAGTGTTCTTGCTTGGACAGCAAGGGTCGGTGTAATCTGATGAAGTATAATTGAAAATCTTTTTAATGGATTGAATTTTCAAGTTGAGATTTAGAGAGTGGATGTAGGTACAAGGTTAGCACCGAACCACTATAAATCCTTAGTGTTTGCTGTGCTTGCATATTTTTTTTTTCTTGTTGAGCTCTATACTTGTTCATTTGTTAATTATGTTTGATCTTTTATCATTATTAATTAACTCACCTTACTCATGAAGTTGAGCACATTCGTTGTGAGCACTAATCACTAAAAATTTTAAGAGACCCAATTCACCCCCTCTCTTGGGTTCCATATCTGGGCAACATTGGTACATAATTTTATCAATGGATAATAGTAGTTGATGCATGATTCTGCTAACAGATGATAGTTGTTGGTACACAATTTTGCCAATGAATAATAGTAGTTGGTATTTGTCGATGATGGCCCTATTATGGGTATAATAATAATCTTAGCATTTAGTCTGAGATAATTATTAAAAATTATGATGTGATAAAATAATAGATGATTTATGACTTTATTCTATAAAGTTAACATGATTTATAAATTTATTTATATTTTACATTGAAAATCATATTTATAAAAGTTATATGATTTATGCATATGCAAAAGTATGATTGATATATGATATACTGTTATTATGAAAGTTTTATATTCTAATGATAATCTTCTCTAAATGATTTAGTGATGTATGTAAAAGCTTATACTTGATCTAGATAAGATAGTGTAAAGTTTACTTACTGAGTTGGTATAGCTCATATTTTTTTTTTATTCAGCTAAGATGAATAAAGTTAGGAATGAAGGTTGATTCAGGTTTGAAGGTCAATGCTAGTGAGCTTGGAGATTTTACAGTTGAATCTTAATTTATAAGATAATTATGGACTTATAGTCAACTATTAATGAATATTTAGATTTGAATTTTGGTATTTGATATTGGATTTAGATACTCTAAACTAATCTTGATTTCATTACTTGATGAGTTAATAATAGAATTAAATTTTTTATTATATTTTATTTATGATAGATTTTAGCTGATTATGATTAATTGACTTCATATTATCGAGGATGGTACCTCTCGATAGTATGGCCGTATTATATTTCAGATTTGAGGTATGACACTAGTTTTTCATTTTTAGGGTTTTAATCTTAGCTTAGGTGCATTAAGATTTTTTTTTGACATTTTTGGCCATCTTGTAAATTTCTTTCAATTGAGATCTTTCTTATATGTTATTTTTACTATCAATTTTTTTTCTTGCCCACTATTTGATAGATGAATAAAAGAACCTCTTAGTCCTTCCAATCATAATGCAATTCCCCCATCCACATAATAGAGTACCTCATGGTTCAGTGGATTGACCATATTGCATTGTCATTCTTCTTGATGAATTCAAGTGGTTGCACTACGACCATCTTATTGTTAAGGAATGCTTGCCGATGTCTAATCTACACAAATTTAGAAGTGCATATAGATATCTTAAACTACATTGTTTGCTGATGTTAACATTGTTATATAATTATTGAATCATTATGACATCATGATATTTATAAATTTGAATCATGTATTAATTATTTTCTTAAATTTCAAGTGTATATATATGCTTCTAATACATGTGTGCATTTTAGAAATAAAGAAAAAACTAGAAATACTAAGTGTGTCAATGAGGCTGATATTTGGCTAACATGATGTTAGTCCAACCTAAAATATTTGTGTTTTAAATTTAACATTGAAATATTTATCGGGTGATACAAGTAGGGAGGTGATAACACGAGCTTCAAAGTAGCACCGATGCCTTGCTATAACTTGCTATAATATAATAAAGAGATAACTAAATTAGAATTAAATCCTAAAATGATAAAAGATAACTAATAGGCATATCTCACTTTTGAAGGTCTTCATCAATTCTTGGGATCCACCATTATCTTTTAAGGATGTTGCAACTTGCCAAATTCTAATAATACAATGATGATGTTTCTAGAATCTACTAGGGCTTATTCCAAACTCCATCAAAACTTGCATTAATTCATTGTACAAAAAATAAATAACGAGTAAACATATCCTTTCACATCACCCCAGTGATGTAAGTTAGGTGATGTGATCATCTTATTTGACATTATAAAATTCTATCCAATGATAAAGGATTCAGTGATAGCATCACTGCATTGTATAGTGATACTATCACCACACATACCCTAGGTGATAGCATATCATCGAGTGTTGGTAATATGCTGAAGTTATTGTAGGATAAAAATATCCTTAGTCATTAAATTGTGGAGAAAAAAATCCTCCTCATCTCTTTTTATGGATGCTTATCTATTAGATGCCTATTTTATTTTGATTGACAGGTCTCGTTAAATTGCATAGATACCTTTTATTTATTTATTGGATGTCTATTTTATTTCTGTAGGTAGATATAGTTAATTGATATAAATGAATCATGCTAAATCCTTCATGCTTTTCTTTTCGATATTTTGTTTTGATAGACTAAATCATTCCTAACGGGCAGCTTTGATATTGATGGTCAAAATTGACTAAACTTAGCCAAAAATGATGATATATAATATTATCGTAATATCATTTTAATAGCCTAATCAAAATAGATACCTATAATAATAATAATAATAATAATAATAAATATTATTATTATTATAACTACTACTACTTCATATTTTTGTGAGGAGTTGTGAATGAAGAATATTTAATCAAGTTGTAAAGTAATTATTATATACTAATGTATAAGGCTATTTATGATATTTTATATATCATTACTATTATTATTTGTGATATATTAAATGCAGTGAAGTTTTATTTCCAGTGATATTCCAATGATATACCAAACACAGTGATCACACATCATCCTAGTATTTGCACATCACTCCCGTGCTTACATTACTTCGGTGATCACATCGTCCTAGTGATCACATCATTAGTGATATACCAAACAGAACCTAACTAATTTATTCGAGTACATGAGGAGGATACTTAGAGATTTAGATTTTGTATACTGATGATGACAAATGGGTGTCAATATAATCGATCTAAAACTCAAATTAGATCTACAGATAGACTTCTTGGACAAAAACAACTTGGACGATAGTTACTCCACCATCCCAAATTATTCGGAAACATGCTATCTAGACTAATTAGATAGCACCCGAACTACTATTGGACGACTTTATAGTCAACTAGGATTTCTTTATAGTCAACTTTATATACTCACAATAGGTTTTTGGTATCCAAACTAGTCGAACAACATGGTTGTTACCATTTTTGGCTGGACAACATTGACATTATTTAAGTAATTGGTTGTAACTTTTTCATTCAAGCTTCAATTGAGACAATTTAATAGAATTTGACAACAAAAATCCAATCTTGGATGCAATAGAAGTAGTTCGAGCTTCAAATTTTATCTATGAATATCATAATAAAGTCATCTTTTGAGCTGACATGCTCTAGACAGCTACTATAGTTTGCAAGTGCGCTAACCAATGGACTATTTTGCAAAATTTAAGTCTATTGGAAATTTGTGAGTCAAGTATCACATTTCTATACCCTCTTTAATTGGACTATGAACAGTACCTTGGTCATCTAGGGGTATGCTAGTGGAAAAGGGGGTAGGCATGACCTTTAGTCCTATTTTCGAACAATTTTCGATGCATCCATAGCATCTCGTTCATCTTTAAGCAGTCTTTGGACTTTTGGGACAGTTCTTTTGCCCTTTGTACCAAACGCATGGTGGAGAGTCATAGATTATGATGTGAAGGACTAAGCTTACGTTGCCACATGGTATAAGGTTTCTAACCTACATCACCTCATCCTAGCTTGGAAAATCTGGTTCCTGATGATAGAAGTTGTGTCAGTGCTCGAGGATTTTTAATATGTTTCTCCAAGGCAAGCTAAGCTAGAGATTAAGCATGTTAAGAGGAGTGCTAAAGCTCTCTACCTTTTTCTTGAGTAGGTCCACAATGGTTTAGGTGCTGGTCAAGTCTTCAGGTGGTGCTGTGCTAGAAAGTGCTTTGGATGCCTTCATCTTCTCATGGTCCTTGAGCCTGCAATTGTGCTTCTATTTGCAATGGTATTCAAGACTGACACTGCGTATACAAACCTATTGCTCCATCAAGCAAGGGTTTAGTTTGGAATATATGCTGAAAATTTATTGTCCCTGGTTTGAATGTTGGGGCCGTCATCAACTTTTAGTTGGTGCTGAATCTTCAAATGATGACTTTGTCCTTCTTTGATCATTTGGCAATTGTTCCTTCTTTTCCCCATTGGATGTTTTTTCTGATGATGATCAAGTGATTTTGGAGGTTCTAGCTCTATATCATGTGATGTCTCGATCTCGTCGGCTTGAACATGGCTGTCTTCTTTCATCTCCCAATCAAGTTCTTCAATAGAGAAGAGTACTCATTCTTCTGTTGCCTTTGGTTATTTTATTTTGTCATTTTCTTCTTCAACCTCTTATTGGAGAGTAAAAGAGTAAATGTTGTTTTGGACATAGTAGGTGACATCATCATGATCATATAGCCACGGCCGACACAAAAGGAGGTGGTTAACCCTAATGGTTAGCATGTCATGCCATGCATAATCTTTTTATCTCGTATTCTACCTAAAGGTCATGAGGCACTGGTGGTTGATCGGAATGGATTAGCTATTAACTCAAACAATTCGCTGACCCTTGAATGATGTATGGTCTTGAATCCAAGTTTATTCATGAGCTTCTTGGAGGCCATGTTTTCATTGCTACCATCATCAATGATGATTATAATGTAGGGGGCTAGGGGCCAGCAGACAAAACATATTGTTTTGCTTTTAGTTCCCTTTTTATATTTGTTCATGAGCTCCTTCAATAAGGTTATATTTGGGATTACTGTGGACAATAGAGCTTTTGAAAGTAGTGTTTTTATAAAAAGCTATTTACTGTTTGATAACGATATTTATAAACTGCTTTGAAACTTTAACATATATTTGATAATTGAAATAAAAAATACTTTTGATATGATAAAATGATAATAAAAAATATTACATAGTAATATATAGTAGAGAATAATATAATATAATCTTATATATTATTATGTATTAAAGTATTATTATATTATATAATATTATTATCATAAATATAACATAAAATTGTAATATAATATAATATAATTATAATTATAACATAATTTATAATGTAATACAATATGTCGATTATCATCTAATCTAATAATAGAATATAATATATATGATATTATTATAATATAATAATATTATAAAAGATTATATTATATATTTATAATGTAAATATTATTATATTTTAACACATTATTTTATTGTATAATATTATTATCATATAATATAATATAATATAATATTATGTTATATTATAATATTATTATAACAATGATGTAATATATAATATAATATAATATAATATAATATAATGAATTATAATCTAATCTAATAGTAAATTATAATATAACAGATTAATTATATTATTATAATAAATGATATTATACTATTGTTAATATTGTTATATCAAATTATATTTATATAATATAATAATATCATAATAGATTATGTTATATATTTATAATATATCATAATACTAATTTATTATTATATTATGTTATATTTATATTATAATAATATAATATGATATGATATAAGATATATTTATTAGATTTGTTAGTAGGTATTTTTATCATTAAAAAAAATTTAGTTAAATCAATATAGCTTTTCGATATTAGGCAGGAAGTATTTTTAGAAAAAAAAATTAAAATAAAATTTTTTTCAACTAGATTTTTTTAGTTTTTTGATAAAGTTAAAATATTTTTTTGATTTTTTATCAAATATCAATATGCTATTTAAAATATTTTTGATAGGATAGAAAGTACTTTCTGGTATTTTAAAAATTTAATCAAAGAGGATAAAAATTTTAGAAAAAATAACGGAGATTCAAGAGAGTTGTTGAGTGCGAGAGAGGTTAGAAAAATGTACTTGCATGTCTCCCTGGATACCGTTTATATAGAGCGAAGGTTAACACCTTTTTACCGAGTAACATTAAAGTTGGGTAAATAATTTTTTTTAATATTAATTAGGAAAAGGACTCGTAACATTAAAGTTGGCTTTAACTGGTCAATAACGGTTTGTACGTTGTGCATGTCATGGGTCCGTAGCTGCTGGACAAGCTGCAATCGCCCTACAGTACCCCATAAATGTTAGGATCATAATCATGCATTTAATCGGTTTTAATTACCTTTAACATACTTTGAATTGGAAACATTTTGTTAGTTACTACCGCTGGTCGACCAATCTACGCAAGTCAGCATGATAGTTCAAGGCTATAATTCGGTCGACGTGGAGATCGGCAATGTGGTCAATTCCCATGGTTGGTGGCCCGGTCGATGCCGAGGTCAGACGATGCTGAGGTAGGTTGACGAATTGGATGCATCTCATATCCATACCAAATGCATAATCTGCCATCAAAATCTGTTAAATTATAAATTCTGCTACCATACATACTTTTATGCTAAGATTAAACACGTCATGGTTTCTTTTGTCAGAACATATGTAATGTCGAACATATAAAATTCTTTTAAAACATTTCTCGCTACAACAAAGAAATGGCATGGAGCTCGACGATCCACTAATGCTTAACCTAAACACAGAATAATCCCCCAACCTCGTGACACGTACCCCTGTTTTATTTTATTTTATTTTATTTTTTCAATTAAATGCATGCATGAAATGGACTTTCCAACCTTGCAGCCATCGTTATATTCGCTCGTACGACAACGATTCATTTTAATATTTGATCCCTCTGCTTTCTAAATATTGTTGTCTAATTATCATTGTTATGTACTACATATGATCCAATAAACTGGCGGCCATGGTCATCAACTACTCCTACTTCCTTGGCCTTATGTTTTTTTAATTTGCATGTGGGATGAATTGAAGCATTAATTATTGCCATTTTGTCCACCTCCACGGTCATCGGCAAGGAGGTCACCATGAAGCGATATTAAATTATTGGTGATTCGTTTAATCTAGTTGCAAAACCTCCACATTATGATGCAAGCTTAGACCATCCCGACTTCAATGATGATCCAAAAGCTTTTCATGTTTGAGTTCTTCCTGCAATCACCAATCGATAAGAAAAATAATAGTTCATGTGAAAGGAGTTGGTTGATTGGAAGGAGTAATCTCTTTATTTGTTTAAAAGTAACAAAATTAAAATGTGGGTTTTTAATAAATGAATAACCAATTCATGTTTCAATCCAAATATTATAGAGGACTGAAAATATCAAAACCTTTATTATCTTGTGATCCTTTACGTACAATGAAAATGTCCTTTACCTGATATCATTATTGATCCAAATTCTAAAAGCACTCAAAAATTCTATCGGTTTGATTAATTTTAGAATAAATAGCCTATATTTATATATAAATAGAGAAGCTTCCTTCTTAAATGTTGTTTGGTGGCATGACTTTAGTCTTGCTTCGATATCACTCTGTAGTATCCCTCAGCAGGCTAAAAGAAATTAAGGTTTGTCTTTTTTTCTTGAATAAAGCTTCATTCTAATAGTAATGGATGATGGCAAACATTAAGATATACCCAACTTAATAAAATAATGAAATGTATCAAGAGAAAGGAATGTTTGATAGATACCCATGATGCTATCAATTACAAGATAATATATAACATATGTGATGGGTGTGACAATGCAAAAAGAAAGAATATTTAATAGGCATACACCAAGAATGCAATTTAAGATGGATTCTTTCTGAATCTACGCATGCAATCCACTCACAAGATAGGGTTGCATCGAGATATTATAAATTTGAGTTAGACTCAACCTCAAAAATCCCAATTTGAAAATCATCCTCAACCTAAATCATCCGAGCTGCAACCCTAGCATCCATAATAACATCAGACGATAAAAATCTACTACAATAATGCAAGCACATTTCTTCAAAATATTTTATCGGTATTTCTAACCACGTATCCTAAGTGCTCTATCCATTGGAAAGTGGTGCAAAAGAGTAGTTAAGGCTAGAGTATTTTTGAAAATAAAAATTATTTTATAAGTATAAAAGCTGTAGAGTTGGGCAACAACATCCAAGGGCCTTGAAGTACAAATAATCAGCTCAAACAACCATTGTTTGCTTAATGGATCTATGGTAAGCAAAATCCCAAGCTACATGGATGAGGCTTGTCTCAAGACCCCTTAGTTGCTGGAAAACATGAGATCCAAGGCCATCATTCCCCCAAGGGACAAGAAGGCGCCCCACCTGAGGGAAACACAACATGCAAGATTGGACCTCTTGCCGGCCAAAGAATGGGAGTCCAGCTAGTAATTTAAAGATGCCATCCAGCTGCAATAACAAATGGCGTATAAAATTCTAATATATATGCGTACCACAACCGAGAACTGAAGCCAGATCATTTCTCCTCTTGACAAAGTATAAAAGAGATTTATTTAAGTTGTTTGCCAGCCATGCATCATTATGCATATGCATGATAAGGACATGAACTTTATGCGAAAAATGAGACCAATTCGGCATGATTTCAGATCCGAACCGACAATAGAGCTCAACATTTAGACCTTGTTCGGAAATTGAGCCCGTTGGTCTATCCAACTCACATCTTCTAAAAATTTATATAAGTTTCAATCTAAATTCTACCATGTGGGTCTCTTGGCCTGAAAGAATAAAAAAACGGCAGAGGATTCAGACTGAAGATCTTGAGTTAATATGAGCCATGCTTAAATTGGCAGAGCAATATTCTACGTCTTATAGGAAATTCAATCCAATTTTATTGGATTATCCAAATCTGTTAAACTTATCAAACTGACGGACTGCTGGCATGCATGAATTTTCAAATTTATAACCATTGATATTAAATCTCACATAGAGCTTGTCGTTTGATTTCTGACCAGCCAGGTTGGAAATTTGAAACCAAATAAATGTTGTGCCATGGATATAATTTGGTAGTTCACTTAAGATCAGAATGAACCACTAGGAGGGAAGGCCATGCTAGGTCTCTATTAAGTTTGGTTTGCTATTTCTATGAGAAATGTGCCCTCGCATTCTAAACTTTTAAGGTTATGCAATGCTTCTACTCAACTCTTTTGCATGCCCTTTGCTCGGTTCTTGATCTTCCATTTGCTTAAGTTATGCTCATGTTAAAAAAAAATTAGTTATGACCTAAGGCTGGTAATATTTCTAGTGAGAAACTCAGCTAGATCTATGATCTTTCTTACATATTGTAGCTGCCAAATTTGAGCACCTATTTAAATGTCCCGTATGTAACTTAATCTCAATTGATGAGTTGGATTTGGATATGACTAAATGATCACTAATTCCCCTTTTTGTTAAACAATCTAATTTGATATGGAGATCAATTGAACATAGTACTCATGATAACCTAATCCAATTAGACCAGGTTTACGAATTTTAAAGTGACAAACGAAAAAATATAAAAAAAAAATTGAGATGGAGACTCCCAAAGGAAGTCTTTTTCTCCATCGAGTTTGACATGAAATTGGATTCCTAAGGCTGCCAAAACCCTAGGAGATCATCTATAAAGCCATCTCCCCCTCCCTCTAAAGTAGTCCACAATGAGCCTAGCCCTGGTCTCTTCTTTCTCTATCTTTCTTCTGATTTTTGTTGGATCCCTTTCATTGCGTCCTCCAAAAATTGGGGCCGAAGGTGCCACTGAAAACGAAGTAAAAGCCTTTGCCTTCCTTCTCTTTCTCCTTCCCTTCTTCCTACGGCTTTGGGCACCGCTGCTAGCCACCGGCTTTGCCAACTGATGAGATCATAGCCACTGTTCTTTTTCGATCGCCAGCATCGCCGTTTCTTGAAGCCGAAGCTTAAGCTAGGGACCTCAGCCTCCTTATGACCCTCCATGGTGAGATCATCGTTGCTGGTGAATGGCTATCGAAGAAAAGCCAAGAACGGCTCGGATACCCTATTTTTGGGCCTTTTCTCCATGATTTTCCATCGACCAATCCTCACCATCGATCATCCCCTACCCCACCACCATCAGCTACTTGTTGCTGCAATCCGATGCTGGTTTTCTAGCCATCAGCCACCACAGACCACCATCCCCCATTCGGCTAAGAAAAGAATAAGAAAAGAAAAAGAAGAAGAGAAAAAAATAAAGAAAAGGAAAAGAGAGGGAAAGGTTCTCTCTCTTGTGTTTCTTTCTTTTTAGGGCTTTTTTCTCTCTGTACTCCCTCTTTCTCTCTCTATCTAATCCATGGAATCCAATATGAATTTGAGATAATCTTTTCAAAAAGTTTGATATCCGTACAGCCTATCAAACTACTTAACTCGACCATGTCAAGTATTATTGAAATTTATTATTGATGAATTCTATTGATCAATCTTGATCTTGATCTAATCCATGATTTATAATTTTTTGATTGAGTCACTTAGATTTGACCTTCGATTAGGAGGTCCTGAATTACCCCAGTGCCCAGTGTTGGATCGATCAATTTTAAAATTCTAGAAATTTAAACAATTTAATCTTAATTCTAGAAATTATGGTTGTGCAGTATATGTAATTTTAAAATTTTATACAGCAAAAATAATATATTAAATAATTTAATCTTAATCATATGTATAAGATCCTATCTTAGACTACCACATCATGATCTTTGATATAAAAATATGCACTTTAGATCTGAAAATAATAATCGCATCGATCTCATCGATGCTGAAATTCTAGATCTAACTATTAGATCTACCATAGGAATCAAAATAAGTTAGAGATCGTTACCAAACAAATTTGATCTTGATCTCCTTTGGTCCAATGATTGGAGAAGGTGTTCTTCAGATCACTCATAGCCACACGGAGTCATTTGGTCTCTACAGGAAGATCCACGTGAAGACAGGCGCAGATCAGGGACTTGGAGGTGCTAGTCTGCAAGCAATTTCGACAGCTGATTTGTTCCTCCTTCTTCAAGTATTTTGGACGTTCCAAAGCAAGAAAGGATCAAAAGGAGGAATAGAAGAGGAGGAGAAGAGGCTCTGAAAATAAAAACCAGCAAGGGATAGATCATGGGACATCCAACAGAGGGGATCCCTTTTTATAGACTAGGAATTAGGGTTTTCCAAGGAAAAGCACCAAGAGTCAACGCCAAAACCTCCTTTTGGCATCCCAAAAAATTCCAAAAAAATCATTATAACATAGAGAAGGATTCTAGAGTTTCACATGTCAAAGGATTCTCCAAAAAAAATAAGAAAAAAATTAATATGGTGCTAATAATATTCCATATATAAAATTATTTTTTCTTTGTTTACCTCTTATTTCTAATTCAGATCGCATTTGAATTAGGCAAGAGATAGTATTATGACTCATCAGCTATTGTCGTCCACTCTTATTGGACCCTTTATCATGTTGTCAAAAATCACAACCCAAATCTAATTAGGCATGAAAAAATTGGCATGGGTTCAGGAGTAGCGCAAGAGATAAGGATAGAGTCCTAGTTTGACTTGGACTCTTCATTTCTAATTCAATTCTAATCCAAATCAAATTTGGATTGAACCCACTAATAGAAATGAACCTAATCCAATTAGAAACTCAAATATCTTATCAAATTTCTAATCTAATTAGAAATTAGTCGAGTCAAAATCCTGATCGTGATCAAATTTTCTTTATAATCGGGCTCGATCATTTCAAACCCAATCAAAGTCGAACTGAATCTAATTCAATTAAACTTAATCCAAAGCTCTTTACTCAATCAAATTGAGTCAATTAATAATCTAATTACTAATTAATTCTTCAAAAATAGTAGAGTTTTAGTCTCAATGGGACTCTCCCCCAGAGTCCTAGTCGGAGTAGGACTATTCACTAGAGTCACAATCCAATTGGACTCTACAGCCATCTGATCTGACCAAATCTTTTAATGCGTGTGATCCCAATGGTTCGAACCTAAATCGATAGTATAGAAATAACTTTCTATACCAATCGATGTAACTATTTAGCAATGATGATTCGATGATTGGATAGGTCGAAGTATTGTAAAGCAACATTCTAGAACCTGCTGGCATATAGTTTTCGTATAATTCATTCCTTTAATCTAAATGCTCAAGACGACCTAAGATTTAACTGTCAATCCTAATTTAGTCGATCACATTGTATTTTAATCTTTCAAATTCATCTCATGGATTATCCTGACCAAGGTTTTACTAAATTGAAATACATTGATGCATATCTTCTACTAATTCAAAGGGATCAATTTCATCTTGACTCACACACCGACTTGATAAGTACTTGATTGCACCCAATAATCTTCCATCATTGAGTTAGAAACTTAGATGGATCGATACTAAAGTACAGTGAGTTGTTTATAAGTTATCGTGGTGGTCTCAGATCGGAGGGACACTTATACCTATGCCCTTCACGAGCTACTTTTGACAGTAGAGTGCTCGACACATGATCACGTTCGATGCGAATATACTCTTATATTCCATCTGCATGCCATAACAGTATCTCCATACTTCTTGATTAAGAGGATAACCAACTTATATGGTACACAACGACCTACATTTGATATCGCTATTGTCCTAGTAATAGCATATTATTTGGTTGTGAATATTTTTAAGAACTTAACGATAAATCCTCCTTTGTTCTAAGAACTTCATTATAATACAGGAGTTCAAAGATGAAAAATTTATAATGAAAATGTCAAATAACTTATATTAATAAAAATTCATATATAATTTACAAGATGAGCATAATCGTCTAACAATTGATTTTGAAACATATTTCTCAATAAAAAGAAGTAAAAAAATAAAAAAAAGAAAAAGAGAGAGAAAGATTCTCTCTCTTGTGTTTCTTTCTTTTTAGGACTTTTTTCTCTTTGTACTCCCTCTTTCTCTCTCTCTATCTAATTCATGGACTCCAGTATGAATTTGAGATGATCTTTCCAAAGAGTTTAATCTTCATACAGCCCATCGAACTACTTAACTTGACCATGTCAAGTATTATTAAAATTTATTATTGATGAATTCTGTTGATCAATCTTGATCTTGATCTAATCCATGCTTTATAATTTTTTAATCGAGTCGCTTAGATTTGACCCTCGATTAGGAGGCTCTAAATACCCTAATGCCCAGTGTTGGATCGATCACCCAACCTACAAACTTCTTTTCTTATGGTGAAGTTATCGAATAAAAATTAGTTATATTTTTAATATATTAAAATAGGTTCGATAAATTCATCTAGCAAAGTTGAAGAGTTAGGATAGAAGAGGTAAGTAATCCTGATACTTCTTACTCATTTTTGAATTATTGATTATTTTATCATAAAAGATTATTCTATATTTTTATAAAATAAAGATAAAAAATATATATTATAAAATTTATAATTTTTTATAAAATAATTTTTATGAATTTTTTAGTATGAATAATTTTTTATAAAATATAAACTCCATACTTATAAAATTTATATTTTATTATGAAAGGAATGATTTCATGATTGTTTTACTATCAAAAATTATTTATGGACCATAGGCTCTATAAAATTAACTAATATCTTGTTTATTCATGATTTAAAAAATATGATTCGTCGAAACATGATTTTAGAATACTTATTTTAAGAAATATGATAAAAGACTCTCAGATAGCCATACATGATCCTGCTAATGGGTGATAATAGTTGGCATACAATACTGCTGGTGGATAATAGTAGTTGGTTGTTGCTTCGAAAATTGATTTTGATGGTCACAAATTATTTAAGAAAACTACTAATGAGTTTCTTATCCGTGAAGAATACTTCGGTATAGTTTTAGGCAGTCCAAAAATTTTGAGTTTGAAAAGCTTCTTCAAAGGTGCCAAAGTTGAAGATTTTACAAGTTGGAGATAATTTTGAAGCCTTTTAGGAGTGTCAAGCTTATTCAAATCTATTTAAGAGTGTTTGGTAGTGTTTCGATAAGTTTCGATCTTTAAAGATATGAAAAACTGGGTTGAAACAGAATTGGATAACCTATTAGGTCATCCCCTTGCAAAGGAGAGCCGGCATGCACCTGTCTTATCCTTTGGCACGTAGTGAGGCGACCCATAGGTCGACCCTTGAGATCAAAATGGAGAGCATGGTTCTCTGTCTGGCCAAATGGGGCGACTCATGGGTCTACCCCTTGCCAGTGAGTCGACTTATGGGTCGACTCATTGCGGTGCAGACGTGCGTAATGATTAATTTTCAGTCTATTTTTGATGTATTTAATACGCATTAAACATACTCTAACGGCTCTTAATCGATTCTAAGACTCTCTCAAGACTTAATGAAGACTATAAATGCTTTCTCAAGGTGAAAAATTAGCATTCAAGCTCAAATCCGAGAAAGAGAAAGAAAATCCTAGAAAGAGAAAAAAAAAGTATTCAATCAGCTTACCAATCACTCTCCAACTGCATTCAAATATTCAAATCATCTGGGGGTGTCCAACAAAGGCTTCTACTCCTTGAGTATTGTGCTTTTATTATTTTATTATGCTCATTTAAGGAGCTTTTTTGTACTGAAAATTTTGTACTCTATTCACTTGCTATTGTACTTTGAGTTTTGAGAGATTTCAAAACTCAGATAGATTGATCTAAATCTGTAATCGGAGAATTTGTGGGTTAGCTTGTACCCAAAAAACAAGCATTCTTGCTTGACAGTAAGAGTCGGTGTAATCCAATGAGTTATAATTGAAAATCTTTTTAGTGGATTAAATTCTCAAGTTGGAACTTCAAAAGTGGATGTAGGTATAAGGTTAGCACCGAACCACTATAAATCTTTAGTGTTTGCTGTGCTTACATATTTTCTTTTCCTTGTTGAGCTCTATACTTGTTCATTTGTTAATTATGTTTGATCTTTTGTCATTATTAATTAACTCACCTCACTCATCAAGTTGAGCACATTCCTTTTGAGCACTAATTACTAAAAATTTTAAGAGACCAAATTCACGCCCCCCTCTTGTGTTTGACATCTGAGCAACAAGTGGTATTAGAGTCCGGTGCTCTAGTCTTTGCTTAATTTAACCATCAAGAGTCAAAGATCTATGGCAACCCAATTTGGCACATCTCTAGCCGAGGGACAATCCACCAACCGACCTTCACTTTTCAATGGATCTAACTATACTTATTGAAAAGCTCGGATGAAAATATTTATCCAAGCACTTGACTATGATATGTGGAGTATCATAGTGAATGGACCTCACATACTCACTAAGTTGATTGATGGTGTGTTCCTCCCTAAGTCGGAAGGTGAATGGAATGAGTTTGATAAGAAAATAGCTCAGCTCAATGCTAAAGCCATGAATATTCTGTACTATACCTTAGATGTAAATAAATTTAATCATATTTTTACATGTAATTCAGCTAAAAAAATTTGGGATAGATTAGAAGTTACACATGAGGGCACAAACCAAGTAAAAGAGTCAAAAATTAATATGTTTGTGCATAATTATAAATTATTTAAAATAGAACCTGATAAGTCTATAACACAAATATTTATTTATTTCACTGATATCATAAATGGTCTAAAGAATCTTGAAAAGTGTTATTCTAATAGTGATCTTATGAGAAAAATTCTTAGATCTCTACCAAGATCATGGGAGGCAAAGGTCACGATGATTCAAGAAGTCAAAGACTTAAATATCCTACTTTTGGAGGAGCTGTTTGGATCTCTCATGACCCACGAGCTGACCATAAAGCAGTATTTTGAAGAAGAGATCAAAAGAAAGAAGACAATTGCTCTCAAATCAACGGCTCAAGATGAAGAAGATTTAGAAAAAATCAAAAAACAGTGAAGATGATGAAGATTGGCATTGATCATAAGAAAATTCAGACAGTTTATGAAGAAAAAAAAGATAAAGAACCAAGAGAAGACCATCAGTTAAGAGGGAGCCGAGTAAAAAAAAAAGAGAAAGAATAGCCCATCATTTGTTATGAGTGTAAAAAGTCGGGCCACTTTAGATCTGATTGTCCCCAGCTTAAGAAGGGCCCAAAGAAGTTCAAGAAGAAAAGAACAATGATGGCTATATAGAGCGACAGCGATGACTCTACCTCAGATGATGAATCTCATGAAGAAGCCAACCTATATCTTATGGCACATAAAAATGAGGTAATTACTGAAACTCAATGAATTTTCTTATGATGAACTGCAAGAAGTATTTTATGAGCTTTTAGATGATTTAAAGAGATTAGGACTGAAAAATAAAAATTTAAAATTGAAAAATCAAACTTTATTTAAAGAAAAAAAAGATCTCCAATAAAAATAAAGAATTAGAAATGAAATATCAAACTCTTTCAAAGAAAAAGGAAGAAATTTTAAGTATAAACAAGACTCTTGTAAAGAAAAATTAGAACTTAAAGGAAAAAGTAACCAAATTAAAATCAATAGTTGATAGATTTATCCTAAGCTCAAATAAACTTCAAATGATTATTAATAATCAAAGAATAGTGTATGATAAAGTTGAACTTGGTTATAATACTCTTAAAAAATAAAAAATTTGGAAAAATATCTTTGTAAATGCATCCATGAACAAATTATCAAACATTACATATTTTAAATGTGGCAAGATAGGACATAAAGCTTATGTGTGCTTATTAAATAAATTTGTTAGTACCAATGCTAAAAAAATATAGGTTCCAAAAAGAATCATTGTGACTAACCTCAAAAGACCCAAGTTAGCTTGGGTCCTCAAAGTTAAAACTTGATTTCATGTGTGTAGGTGTGTCTTACATCCCAAGCAACGAAGCGAAAGTGATATCTTAATAGCGGGTGCTCAAGATACATGAATGATGATAAGTCTCAATTCATCACCTTGGAGGCTAAAAATGAAGGGATGGTCACCTTTGGAGATAATGGTAAAGAAAAGATCATCGATATAGGTAACATTGATATCACTCCCTCTACTTGTATTGAAAATATTTTGCTTGTAGATAGTCTTAAACATAACCTATTAAGCATTAGTCACTTATGTGATAGAGGTTATAAAATAGTTTTTGAATCATTCATGTGTATTGTAACTAGTCTTTTTGATGACAGCATCAGGTTCGTTGGACATAAGCATGACAATATTTACATGGTAGATTTGGATAATCTTTTCATGCAAATATGCAATGTCTTGTGGTCATGAACGCTAAAATCAATGAGACTAGTTGGCTTTGGCATCGTAGGCTTGCACATATTAGTATGCACACATTATCTAAAATTATTAAAAAGAATTTGATTTTTGGTTTATCAAAGATAAATTTTGAAAAAGATAAAATTTATGATGCATGCCAATTAGATAAGCAAACAAGAGTTTCTTTTAAACTTAAGAACATAGTTTTAACTTCTAAACTATTAGAAGTTTTACATATGGATTTATTTGGTCCTACAAGGACAATTAGCTTAGGAGGTAAAAGATATGATTTTGTGATTATCGATGATTTCTTGTATTTACTTGAATTTTGTTTTTAGCTTCTAAAGATGAAGCATTTTCAGTTTTTTCTAAGTTTTGCCGAAAAATCTCAAATGAAAAAGGTTTACCAATTGTTTTAATTCATAGTGACTGCGGTACCGAATTTGAAAATAAGAATTTTGAAAAATTTTATAATGAAAAAGATATAGATCATAATTTTTCTGCACCTAGAACACTCCAACAAAATGGGGTTAGTAGAAAGAAAAAATAGAACTTTTGAAGAAATGATCCGTACCATGCTATGTGAGAGCAATTTTTCAAAATATTTTTGGGTAGAAGCTATCAACACAGTATGTTATATTTTAAATCATGCTTTAATAAGATCAATTTAAAAAAAAATACCTTATAAATTATGGAAAGGTAGAAAACCTAATATAGGGTATTTTCATATTTTTAGTTGCCGTTGTTTTGTTTTAAATAATGGTAAACATAACGTAGAAAAATTTGATGCTAAATCTGATGAAGCTATCTTCCTTGGCTATTCCACTTCTAGTAGAGCTTTTAGAGTTTTCAATAAAAGAACTCTAGTAGTGGAAGAGTCAATCCATATAGTTTTTGATGAGGATAATGATCTTTCATCAAGAAAGAAAGAGAGTGCTGATGATGTAGGTATCATAAAAGAAGAAATGAAAGAGCTAGCCATCAAAGACTCAAATGAGCAAAACAAAGACCAGCTGGAAGAAAAGCATGAGGATGAGAGCATTAATGATCAAAATGTTTAAGAACAACCTCAAGGTATAAGTGATTTTCCAAAAAAATGGAGGTATATCCATAATCACCCCAAAAAATTAATCATTAGTGATCCAACACAAGGGGTAAGAACTTGATCTTCTCTTAGAGATGTATATAATTATGTAGCTTTTATTTCTCACTTAGAACCTAAGACAATAGAAGAAGTTGAACAAGATCATAACTAGATTAATGCTATGCAAGAAGAGTTAAACTAATTTGAAAGAAATAATGTATGGACTCTTATTGCTAGACCTAAAAACCATCCAATAATTGGAACAAAATGGGTATATAGGAATAAACTAGATGAAGATGGTAATATAATTAAAAATAAGATAAGATTAATTGCTAAAGGATATAATCAATAAGAAAAAATTAATTTTGATGAGACATTTATATTTGTTGCTAGATTAGAAGCTATAAGAATGTTGCTTGCTTATGCATGTTTCATGAATTTTAAACTATTTTAAATGGATGCTAAAAGTACCTTTCTAAATGATTATATTGCTGAAGAGGTATATATAGAGCAACCTCCAGATTTTAAAAATCATAAATATCCAAACCATATATTTAAATTAAACAAAGTTTTGTATGGTTTGAAACAAGTCCTTAGGGTTTGGTATAAAAGACTAAGTAAATTTTTATTAGAAAATAATTTTTCAAGAGAAAAAGTAGATACAACTCTTTTTACAAAAAGAAAAGATGAAGAGATACTAATTATACAAATATATATTGATGATATTATATTTAGATCTACTAATGAAGCTTTATGTCAAGAATTTGTCAAGCTTATGCTGGGAGAGTTCGAGATGAGCATGATAGGAGAATTTACCTTCTTCCTCGGACTCCAGATCAAGCAAATGAAGGAAGAGATCTTCATCACCTAAAGCAAGTACATAAAAGAATTATTACAAAAATTTGGGATGGAGAGCTCTAAAAATGTAAGTACTCCTATGATTTCTTCTTGTAAATTAGATAAGGATGAACATAGTAAGTTTGTTGATTCAAAATTTTATAGAGACATGATAGGTTCTTTGTTATATCTTACAGTTAGTAGATCTGATATAATATTCAGCATATGTATGTGTGCTAGATTTCAGTCTAACCTTAAGGAATCACACTTGAATACTGTTAAAAGAATATTTAAATACCTAAAAGGAATACAAAATCTAGGACTCTGATTTTCTAAGCAATCTTCTATAGATTTAATAAGTTACTCAGATACTGATTTTGCTGAATGTAGATTAGACAGTAAAAGCACTAGTAGAACTTGTCAACTTAATCTCTTGGTTGAGCAAGAAGTAAAATTCGATGGCATTATCTACGACCGAGGTCGAGTATATTACAGTCGAAAGTTGCTGTACTCAAATCTTGTCGATTAAGCAACAACTCATAGATTTTGAGATTGAACTTAAAAACATTCCCATAAGATGTGACAATACTAGTGCCATTAATTTGACTAAGAATCCAATCCAATATTTTAGATCAAGATATATTAAGATTAGACATCACTTTATAAGAGAACATGTTCAAAATAATGATGTAATGCTTGAATATATAAATACTGAGAACAATTAGCTGACATATTTACTAAAGTATTAAATGAAGATAGATTTTGTAAAATTAGAAGAGAATTAGGCATCTTAGATCTTTTTGCTTGATCTCTCATCATGGTTCTTCTCTCAAAATTCTTCCAAAATTCTTTACTTCATCATCTTAAATTTAGATGGCATCTATTTTTTATTTAAGATTTTTTTCAAGCCAATTAAAAATCATCAAAGTTATTCAGATATGATCTTAGATTTTTTTTCGTTAAAATTTTTTATCAAAAAATCATATCAAAATTTATTTGAGCTCTACAAGATCATCTTAAGTTGATTCAAGTCTTTTTCAATTTTTTTCTTTGATTTTTCTCTTGTTTTTAAATTTTTTCTGCATTGCCTGAACCAACCCTGAATGGGATGACCCATGGGACGTCCCAATTGTCGAGTAAACGGGTTCGACTGTGGGTCGATCTGTTTAATTTTTTTCTAAAATCCCAAAGGGGCCGGCTCATCTACTGTTCATCTTCTTCCATCTTTGTCTCAAATTAAAGCCCCTCTCCAAGCTTTCCATCAGCCATAAATCTCTAAATCTAACCTTTAATTGGCTGAAAAATCCCTAGAATCTACCATAAAAACTCAGGTAGATACTTTCTCTTAGCCTATCCATGATCAAAATCAATTCTTTCTTGATCTTAACCGAACTGTTGAAATCTTTCTTTCAAAAATCTTAAACGTAGACCATCCATCTCTAAATTCTTCATTTCTCTTCATCCCCATTATCCTTTCATACTTCTTTTCTCTCTTGACCGATTCTTTGGCCCTTATTGTACCAAATGGCTCCTAAGATGTGACTGTCCCAAAGAAGAAAATCGATGAGGTCACTAGAGGCAGAAGAAAGAAGAAAGAGGGTGACTCAGATCCCAGCTCAAGTCTCTCCTCTCAGGACTCCTAGTAAGGTTCCTCTTTCTACCAAAAATTTGCTTTAGGGAGAAATATAGATTTTGGTTTCTTAAGAAGAGATAATTTTTCAATTGGAGAGAAGATAGTTAAACAAGGATGGAGGTTCCTCTGTTGCTTGTCTGAGCCGGTGTACATAGACTTAGTTAAACAATTTTACTCAAACTTAGTGATTAATGATGGATTTCTAAGATCTGTTGTAAAGGATGTTGAGATTGTCTTGAATGCTGCAAGGTTGGGTAGATTGCTTCAAATACCTTGTGAGGGAAGCTGTCTTGATGAGCTGCCTAGGAAAGAGGATGGACTCAGGTCCATCCTAGGGAGAGATGATGTTGCAGGTTTCATGACGTTAGAGGTAAAAGACTTGAGTGTGGAGATAGACTACTCCACCATATGATCTCTAGGATCTTCTTCCTCAGAGGGAGAAGATATGACTTGATGAATGGATGGGATATATGTCTGATGCACCATGTAATATCTGAGTCTCCATTGAATCTTCTGTTTCTAATGATTGATGCCATGAAAGAGGCCTTGAATAGATCCAAGGCTTCCTTATCTTATGGAATGGCCCTGACAGTTATTTTTAGATAGTTTGGTGTGAGTTTTGAGGAAGAGGCTGTGTGCTGGCTGTTGAACACTGACACTTACAGCGACCATTCCCTTCAGCGTATGGGTTTCATTAGAGTAGATGGTCATTGGATCAAGGGTTGTGGTGCTGTAGTTGTGGAGGAGGTGGAGAAGCATGCTGAGGGGGAGGATCCCTCATCACCACTTGAGCCCAGGCCGAGCCCTGATATTCATTTCGTGTTGGAGCCTGAGGCAGATCTTTCAGTTAGTGCACCCCCATCTACGAGCCATACCGTGCCATCGTTATCTAGATTGGGGGAGGATAAGATGGGACTGCTAGCTAAGCAGATAGCAGACATTCTTTCCATCTAGCAGCAGCTATTCTAGGAGCAGCTCCTTCAGCAGTTTCAATAGTTTCAGCAGCAAATCATTCAACAGATGCAGCAGCAGCAGTATCAGCCTCCTTAGTCGAGCTCATTCTCTTCTTCCTCATCGGATCTTTCAGTTATGCCATATATCTTATCTTTAGTACAGTTGTTGACTGACCTGAGCTCCAAATTGGAGAGTATGGAGAGCTCTATGCTCAGATTCAGTGACAGACTTTTCGATATAAAGAGAGAGATCAGATTGGTCTTGGCTTCACTGTCAGCAGGAGCGAGCACCTCGAGCAGTTCTTCATCTCAGTTAGCTGATCTTGCTCAGGAGTAGAGAGAGTTCATGGCTTGCTCAGATCGACACTTGAGTTGATCTGGTTGATATTAGAAACTCGAGGAATTTTGTCTCATCTGATCTTGAGGGGCTCAGAGCTTCGGTGAGAGGTGCCTTATCTCAGCTAGATACCATTAAGACTTAGCTCCAGTTCAGATCCTGTGTATCCACTGAACCTACTCTTGTTCAGTCTATCGCCTTTCATCCCCCGACCTCTTCCACTCAGACCAGATCATCCAGTCGAGGCTGAGGTAGACGTGGTCATGATTCTACTTCGGAGTCATTTCTTTATTTTATTCCTTCTGATCATGAGCCTGATGCCTAGTCTCCCTAATCATGATTATGCTATTTTGTATTAGATGCTTTAGGTCTCATACTACTTGGTTATTGTATTTTGTTAAGTATACGAGAACCTGATGATTATAGATATGTATGGTAATGTATGGATGTATTATGACTTGATTATGTATTTGACTTTTGTAACCTCCTATTTTATTGTATTTAAATGAGGTTATCTATTATCATCTTTTATGTTGTTAACTTATGATTATAACTTCTCAGATATTTGTAAATAAATTTTTATTCAATTAAAAGTTACTCTGATATCTGCTGTAGGACTGAAGCCCATAACCTACTTCTCTCACTTATTAAAAATTTTACTGTTTATAAACTCTCTTTAATTCATTTTTGATGATGTCAAAAAGAGAGAGAAATAAGAAAGAGAGAAAGAAAGTAAGTATTTTTGCAAGTTGGTTATGTGACTAGAAAGGGAGAGAGAAAGAAAGAAAGTATTTTTACAAAATAATTATTTTATCTTTTCATATAAGAAAGGGGGAGAATTTTGCTTTTAGAAATAATTTTTGATAAAATTTTGATATTTCACAAGCAATTTTCAGCAAAAATAGAAAAGTATGGTTTAAAACATCATAACTTACTGATAGTGTGGAACTCATGATTCTCTATAACTTGTGTTCAACCTTTGGTATGTTCTCTTAACTTTCAAGTACTTTAAACACTCAACCTTTTGTGCTTTATTGATCTTTCTTTGTGAACACTCAAATATTTTATCAGTATCAAAAAAGAAGAGATTGTTATCTCAAAAATTTATTTTGATGGTCAAAAACCATTTGAGGAGACTATTAATGAGTTTCTTATCCTTGAAGAATACTTTAGTGTGGTTTCAGACAGTCTAAAAATGTTGAGTTTGAAAAGCTTCTTCAAAGATGCCAAAGTTGAAGATTTTGCATGTTAGAGATGATTTTGAAACCTTTTGGGAGTGTCAAGCTCATTCAAATCCATTTAAGAGTGTTTGGTAGTGTTTTGATAAGTTTTGATCTTTAAATATATGAAAAACTGGATTGAAACAGAATGGGATGATCCATTAGGACATCCCCTTGCAAAGGAGAGCCTGCACGCATCTGTCTTGCCCTTTGGCATGCAGTGAGACGACCCATGGATCGACCCCTGAGAGCCTAAGATCAAAATAGAGAGCATGATTCTCTATCTGACCAAATGGGAAACTCATGGGTCTACCCCTTGCTAGTGAGTCGACACATTGCAGTGCAGACGCATGTAATGGCTAGTTTTCAGTTCATTTTTGATGCATTTAATATGCATTAAACATACTCCAATGGCTCTTAACCGATTCTAAGACTCTCTCAAGACTTAATGAAGACTATAAATACTTTCTAGAGGTAAAAAATCAAGACAAGATGAGAGGCATTCAAGCTCAAATCCGAGAAAGAGAAAGAAAATTCTAGAAAGAAAAAGAAGCATTCAATCAGCTCACCAACCACTCTCCAGCTGCATTCAAGTGTTTAAATCATCTAGGGGTGTCCAACAAAGACTTCTACTCTTTGAGTATTATATTTTTATAATTTTATTGTGCTCATTTAAGGAGCTCTTTTATACTGAAAATTTTATTCATTTACCGTTGTATTTTGAGTTTTGGAGGGTTTCAAAACTCAGATAGATTGAACCGAACCTGTAATCAAAGGATTTGTGGATTGGCTTGTACCTGAAAAACAAGCGTTCTTGCTTGGACAGCAAGGGTCGGTGTAATCTGATGAATTGTAATTAAAAATTCTTTTAGTAGATTGAATTTTTAAATTAGGATTTGGAGAGTGGATATAGGTACAAGGTTAGCATCAAATCACTATAAATCCTTAGTGTTTGTTGTGCTTGCATATTTTCTTTTCCTTATTGAGCTCTATACTTGTTCATTTGTTAATTGTGTTTGATTTTTTGTTATTATTAATTAACTCACCTTACTCATCAAGTTGAGCATATTCGTTGTGAGCACTAATCACTAAAAATTTTAAGAGACCCAATTCACCCCCCCTCTTGGGTTTCATATCTGGGCAATATTGGTACATGATTTTATCAATGGATAATAGTAGTTGATGCATGATTCTGCTAATGGATGATAGTTGTTGGTACACGATCTTGCCAATGAATAATAGTAGTTGATATTTGTCGATGATGGCCCTATCATGGGTATAATAATAATCTTAGCATTTAGTCTGAGAGAATTATTAAAAATTATGATGTGATAAAATGATATATGATTTATGACTTTATTCTATAAAGTTAACATGATTTATAAATTTATTTATATTTTACATTGAAAATCATATTTATAAAAATTGTATGATTTATGCATATGCAAAAGTACGATTGATTTATGATATAATGTTATTATGAAAGTTTTATATTCTAATGATAATCTTCTCTAAATGATTTAGTAATGTATGTAAAAGCTTATACTTGATCTAGATAAGATAGTGTAAAGTTTACTTACTGAGTTGGTGTAGCTCATATTTTTTTTCTTATTCAGCTAAGATGAATAAAGTTAGGAATGAAGGTTGATTCAGGTTTGAAGGTCAATGCTAGTGAGCTTGAAGATTTTATAGTTGAATCTTAATTTATAGGATAATTATGGACTTATAGTCAACTATTAATGAATATTTAGATTTGGATTTTGGTATTTGATATTGGATTTAGATACTCTAAACTAATCTTGATTTCATTACTTGATGAGTTAATGATGGAATTGAAGCTTTTATTATATTTTATTTATGATAGATTTTAGTTGATTATGATTAATTGACTTCATATTATCGAGGATGGTACCTCTCGGTAGTATGGCCGTATTATACTACGACCATCTTATTGTTAAGTAATGCTTGCCGATGTCTAATCTACACAAATTTAGAAGTGCATATAGATATCTTAAACTACATTGTTTGCTAATGTTAACATTGCTATATAATTATTGAATCATTATGACATCATGATATTTATAAATTTGAATCATGTATTAATTATTTTCTTAAATTTCAAGTGTATATATATGCTTCTAATACATGTGTGCATTTTAGAAATAAAGAAAAAATTAGAAATACTAAGTGTGTCAATGAGGCTGATATTTGGCTAACATGATGTTAGTCCAACCTAAAATATTTGGGTTTTAAATTTAATGTTGAAATATTTATCGGGTGATATAGGTAGGGAGGTGATAACACGAGCTTCAAAGTAGCACCGATGCCTTGCTATAACTTGCTATAATATAATAAGAGATAACTAAATTAGAATTAAAACCTAAAATGATAAAAGATTACTAATAGGCATATCTCACTTTTGAAGGTCTCCGTCAAATCTTGGGATCCACCATTATCTTTTAAGGATGTTGCAACTTGCCAAATTCTAATAATACAATGATGATGTTTCTAGAATCTACTGGGGCTTATTCCAAACTCCATCAAAACTTGCATTAATTCATTGTACAAAAAATAAATAATGAGTAAACATATCCTTTCACATCACCCCAGTGATGTGAGTTAGGTGATGTGATCATCTTATTTGGTATTATAAAATTCTATCCAATGATGAAGGATTCAGTGATAAATTCAGTGATAGCATCACTGTATTATGTAGTGATGCTATCACCATACATACCTTAGGTGATAGCATATCATCGAGTGTTGGTGATGTGCTGAAGTTATTGTAGGATAAAAATATCTCTAGTCATTAAATTGTGGAGAAAAAAATCCTCCTCATCTCTTTTTATGGATGCCTATCTATTAGATGCCTATTTTATTTTGATTGACAGGTTTCGTTAAATTGCATAGATACCTTTTATTTATTTATTTATTGGATGTCTATTTTATTTCTGTAGGTAGATATAGTTAATTGATATGGATGAATCATGCTAAACCCTTCATGCTTTTCTTTTCCTTATTTTGTTTTGATGGACTAAATCATTCCTAACGGGCAGCTTTGATATTGATGGTCAAAATTGACTAAACCTAGCCAAAAATGATGATATATAAATATTATCATAATATCATTTTAATAGCCTAATCAAAATAGATACCTATAATAATAATAATAAATATTATAATTATTATAACTACTACTACTTCATATTTTTGTGAGGAGTTGTGAATGAAGAATATTTAATCAAATTGTAAAATAATTATTATATACTAATGTATAAGGCTATTTATGATATTTTATATATTATTACTATTATTACTTATGATATATTAAATGCAGTGAAGTTTTATTTCCAGTGATATTCCAATGATATACCAAATACAGTGATCACACATCATCTTAGTATTTACACATCACTCCCGTGCTTACATTACTTCGGTGGTCACATTGTCCTAGGGATCACATCATTAGTGATATACCAAACAGAACCTAACTAATTTATTCGAATACATGAGGAGGATACTTAGAGATTTAGATTTTGTATACTGATGATGACAAATAGATGTCAATATAATCGATCTAAAACTCAAATTAGATCTACAGATAGACTTCTTGGACAAAAACAACTTGGATGATAGTTACTCCGCCATCCCAAATTATTCGGAAACATGCTATCTAGACTAATTAGGTAGCACCCGAACTACTATTGGATGACTTCATAGTCAACTAGGATTTCTTTTTTTTTCGGGGGGTGGGGCGGGGAGGGGGGGGTGTGTAAAGTCTCACAATAGGTTTTTGGTATCCAAACTAGTCGAACAACATGGTTGTTACCATTTTTGGCTGGACAACATTGACATTATTTAAGTAATTGGTTGTAACTTTTTCATTCAAGCTTCAGTTGAGACAATTTAATAGAATTTGACAACAAAAATCCAATCTGGGATGCAATAGAAGTAGTTTGAGCTTCAAATTTTATCTATGAATATCATAATAAAGTCATCTTTTGAGCTGACATGCTCTAGACAGCTACTATAGTTTGCAAGTGCGCTAACCATTGGACTATTTTGCAAAATTTAAGTCCATTGGAAACTTGTGAGTCAAGTATCACATTTCTATACCCTCTTTAATTGGACTATGAACAATAATTTGGTCATCTAGGGGTATGCTAGTGGAAAAGAGGGCAGGCATGACCTTTAGTCCTATTTTTGAATAATTTTTGATGCATCCATAATATATCCTTCATCTTTAAGCAGTCTTTGGACTTCTGGGACAGTTCTTTTGCCCTTTGCACCAAACGTATGGTGGAGAGTCATAAATTTTGATGTGAAGGACTAAGCTTACGTTGCCACATGGTATAAGGTTTCTAACCTGCATCAGCTCATCCTAGCTTGAAAAATCTGGCTCCTGATGATAGAAGCTGTGTCAGTGCTCGAGGATTTTTAATATGTTTCTCCAAGGCAAGCTAAGCTAAAGATTAAGCATGTTAAGAGGAGTGCTAAAGCTCTCTACCTTTTTCTTGAGTAGGTCCTCAATGGTTTAGGTGCTGGTCAAGTCTTCAGGTGGTGCTGTGCTAGAAAGAGCTTTGGATGCCTTCATCTTCTCATGGTCCTTGAGCCTGCAATTGTGCTTCTATTTGCAATGGCATTCAAGACTGACACTGCGTGTGCAAACCTATTGCTCCATCAAGCAAGGGTTTAGTTTGGAATATCTGCTGAAAATTTATTGTCCCTAGTTTGAATGGTGGGGCCGTCATCAACTTTTAGTTGGTGCTGAATCTTCAAATGATGACTTTGTCCTTCTTTGATCATTTGGCAATTGTTCCTTCTTTTCCCCATTGGATGTTTTTTCTGATGATGATCAAGTGATTTTGGAGGTTCTAGCTCTATATCATGTGATGTCTCGATCTCGTTAGCTTGGACATGGCTGTCTGCTTTCATCTCCTAATCAAGTTCTTCAATAGAGAAGACTGCTTGTTCTTCTGTTGTCTTTGGTTATTTTATTTTATCATTTTCTTCTTCAACCTCTTATTGGAGAGTAAAAGAGTAAATGTTGTTTTGGACATGGTAGGTGACATCATCATGATCATATAGCCACGACCGACCCAAAAGGAGGTAGTTAACCCTAATGGTTAGCATGTCATGCCATGCATAATCTTTTTATCTTGTATTCTACCTAAAGGTCATGAGGCACTGGTGGTTGATTGGAATGGGTTAGCTATTAACTCAAGCAATTCGCTGACCCTTGAATGATGTATGGTCTTGAATCCAAGTTTGTTCATGAGCTTCTTGGAGGCCATGTTCTCATTGCTACCATCATCAATGATGATTATAATGTAGGGGGCTAGAGGCCCCAGTAGATAAAACATATTGTTCCGCTTTTAGTTCTATTTGTTCATGAGCTCCTTCAATAAGGTTATATTTGGGATTGTTGTGGACAAAAGAGCTTTTGAAAGTAGAATTTTAATAAAAAATTATTTACTGTTTGATAACCATATTTATAAATTATTTTGAAACTTTAACATATGTTTGGTAACTAAAATAAAAAAATATTTTTGATATAATAAAATGATAATAAAAAATATTACATAGTATTGTGTAGTGGAGAATAATATAATATAATCTTATATATTATTATGTATTAAAGTATTATTATATTATATAATATTATTATCATATAATATAACATTAAATTGTAATATAATATAATATAATTATAATTATAATATAATTTATAATGTAATACAATATATCGATTATAATCTAATCTAATAATAGATTATAATATATATGATATTATTATAATATAATAATATTATAAAAGTTTATATTATATATTTATAATATTAATATTATTTTTTTTAACATATTATTTTATTGTATAATATTATTATCATATAATGTAATATAATATAATATTATGTTATATTATAATATTATTATAACAATGATGTAATATATAATATAATATAATATAATGAATTATAATCTAATCTAATAGTAAATTATAGTATAATAGATTAATTATATTATTATAATAAATGATATTATACTATAGTTAATATTGTTATATCAAATTATATTTATATAATATAATAATATCATAATAGATTATGTTATATATTTATAATATTAATTTATTATTATATTATGTTATATTTATATTATAATAATATAATATGATATGATATAAGATATATTTATTAGATTTGTTAGTAGGTATTTTTATCATTAAAAAAAAATTAGTTAAATCAATATAGCTTTTCGATATTAGGCAGGAAGTATTTTTAGAAAAAAAAATTAAAATAAAATTTTTTTCAACTAGATTTTTTTAGTTTTTTGATAAAGTTAAAATAATTTTTTGATTTTTTATCAAATATCAGTATACTATTTAAAATATTTTTGAAAGGATAGAAAGTATTTTTTGGTATTTTAAAAATTTAATCAAAGAGGATAAAAATTTTAGAAAAAATAACGGAGATTCAAGAGAGTTGTTGAGTGCGAGAGAGGTTAGAAAAATGTACTTGCATGTCTCCCTGGATACCGTTTATATAGAGCGAAGGTTAACACCTTTTTACCGAGTAACATTAAAGTTGGGTAAATAACTTTTTTTTAATATTAATTAGGAAAAAGACTCGTAACATTAAAGTTGGCTTTAACTGGTCAATAACGGTTTGTACGTTGTGCATGTCATGGGTCCGTAGCTGCTCAATTATGCAGGACAAGCTGCAATCGCCCTACAGCACCCCATAAATGTTAGGATCATAATCATGCATTTAATCGGTTTTAATTACCTTTAACATACTTTGAATTGGAAACATTTTGTTAGTTACAACCGCAGGTCGACCAATCTACGCAAGTCAGCATGATGGTTCAAGGCTATAATTCGGTCGATGTGGAGATCGGCAATGTGATCAATTCCCATGGTTGGTGGCCCGATCGATGCCGAGGTCAGACGATGCTGAGGTAGGTTGACGAATTGGATGCATCTCATATCCATACCAAATGCATAATCTGCCATCAAAATCTGTTAAATTATAAATTCTGCTACCATACATACTTTTATGCTAAGATTAAACACGTCATGGTTTCTTTTGTCGGAACATATGTAATGTCGAACATATAAAATTCTTTTAAAACATTTCTCGCTACAACAAAGAAATGGGAGCTCGACGATCCACTAATGCTTAACCTAAACACAGAATAATCCCCCAACCTCGTGACACGTACCCCCTGTTTTATTTTATTTTATTTTATTTTTTCAATTAAATGCATGCATGAAATGGACTTTCCAACCTTGCAGCCATCGTTATATTCGCTCGTACGACAACGATTCATTTTAATATTTGATCCCTCTGCTTTCTAAATATTGTTGTCTAATTATCATTGTTATGTGCTACATATGATCCAATAAACTGGCGGCCATGGTCATCAACTACTCCTACTCCCTTGGCCTTTTGTTTTTTTGCATGTGGGATGAATTGAAGCATTAATTATTGCCATTTTGTCCACCTCCACGGTCATCGGCAAGGAGGTCACCATGAAGCGATATTAAATTATTGGTGATTCGTTTAATCTAGTTGCAAAACCTCCACATTATGATGCAAGCTTAGACCATCCCGACTTCAATGATGATCCCAAAGCTTTTCATGTTTGAGTTCTTCCTGCAATCACCAATCGATAAGAAAAATAATAGTTCATGTGAAAGGAGTTGGTTGATTGGAAGGAGTAATCTCTTTATTTGTTTAAAAGTAACAAAATTAAAATGTGGGTTTTTAATAAATGAATAACCAATTCATGTTTCAATCCAAATATTATAGAGGACTGAAAATATCAAAACCTTTATTATCTTGTGATCCTTTACGTACAATGAAAATGTCCTTTACCTGATATCATTATTGATCCAAATTCTAAAAGCACTCAAAAATTCTATCGGTTTGATTAATTTTAGAATAAATAGCCTATATTTATATATAAATAGAGAAGCTTCCTTCTTAAATGTTGTTTGGTGGCATGACTTTAGTCTTGCTTCGATATCACTCTGTAGTATCCCTCAGCAGGCTAAAAGAAATTAAGGTTTGTCTTTTTTTCTTGAATAAAGCTTCATTCTAATAGTAATGGATGATGGCAAACATTAAGATATACCCAACTTAATAAAATAATGAAATGTATCAAGAGAAAGGAATGTTTGATAGATACCCATGATGCTATCAATTACAAGATAATATATAACATATGTGATGGGTGTGACAATGCAAAAAGAAAGAATATTTAATAGGCATACACCAAGAATGCAATTTAAGATGGATTCTTTCTGAATCTACGCATGCAATCCGCTCACAAGATAGGGTTGCATCGAGATATTATAAATTTGAGTTAGACTCAACCTCAAAAATCCCAATTTGAAAATCATCCTCAACCTAAATCATCCGAGCTGCAGCCCTAGCATCCATAATAACATCAGACGATAAAAATCTACTACAATAATGCAAGCACATTTCTTAAAAATATTTTATCGGTATTTCTAACCACGTATCCTAAGTGCTCTATCCATTGGAAAGTGGTGCAAAAGAGTAGTTAAGGCTAGAGTATTTTTGAAAATAAAAATTATTTTATAAGTATAAAAGCTGTAGAGTTGGGCAACAACATCCAAGGGCCTTGAAGTACAAATAATCAGCTCAAACAACCATTGTTTGCTTAATGGATCTATGGTAAGCAAAATCCCAAGCTACATGGATGAGGCTTGTCTCAAGACCCCTTAGTTGCTGGAAAACATGAGATCCAAGGCCATCATTCCCCTAAGGGACAAGAAGGCGCCCCACCTGAGGGAAACACAACATGCAGGATTGGACCTCTTGCCGGCCAAAGAATGGGAGTCCAGCTAGTAATTTAAAGATGCCATCCAGCTGCAATAACAAATGGCGTATAAAATTCTAATATATATGCGTACCACAACCGAGAACTGAAGCCAGATCATTTCTCCTCTTGACAAAGTATAAAAGAGATTTATTTAAGTTGTTTGCCAGCCATGCATCATTATGCATATGCATGATAAGGACATGAACTTTATGCGAAAAATGAGACCAATTCGGCATGATTTCAGATCCGAACCGACAATAGAGCTCAACATTTAGACCTTGTTCGGAAATTGAGCCCGTTGGTCTATCCAACTCACATCTTCTAAAAATTTATATAAGTTTCAATCTAAATTCTACCATGTGGGTCTCTTGGCCTGAAAGAATAAAAAAACGTCAGAGGATTCAGACTGAAGATCTTGAGTTAATATGAGCCATGCTTAAATTGGCAGAGCAATATTCTACGTCTTATAGGAAATTCAATCCAATTTTATTGGATTATCCAAATCTGTTAAACTTATCAAACTGACGGACTGCTGGCATGCATGAATTTTCAAATTTATAACCATTGATATTAAATCTCACATAGAGCTTGTCGTTTGATTTCTGGCCAGCCAGGTTGGAAATTTGAAACCAAATAAATGTTGTGCCATGGATATAATTTGGTAGTTCACTTAAGATCAGAATGATTCACTAGGAGGGAAGGCCATGCTAGGTCTCTATTAAGTTTGGTTTGCTATTTCTATGAGAAATGTGCCCTTGCATTCTAAACTTTTAAGGTTATGCAATGCTTCTACTCAACTCTTTTGCATGCCCTTTGCTCGATTCTTGATCTTCCATTTGCTTAAGTCATGCTCATGTTAAAAAAATATTAGTTATGACCTAAGGCTGGTAATATTTCTAGTGAGAAACTCAGCCAGATCTATGATCTTTCTTACATATTGTAGCCGCCAAATTTGAGCACCTATTTAAATGTCCTGTATGTAACTTAATCTCAATTGATGAGTTGGATTTGGATGTGACTAAATGATCACTAATTCCCCTTTTTGTTAAACAATCTAATTTGATATGGAGATCAGTTTGTTAGGATTTGATGCCTCGAGATTTGATCCACTTTGAGCCCATAACGAGATCTGCGACGAAAAATGGAGTTCAACGAGATCAAGATCACCTCAAACGGAGCTCGGACAGAGGAGATACGAGCTTTTGAAGTCGGCACAGAACTCAGGGTAGTGGAGGACCGCCGGTGGCTGACAGCGGGCCAGTGTGCGGTCCAGGCGTGGCCAGTGTGCGGGCTGAGCCAACGAGACCAAGATCACCTCAAACGGAGCTCGGACGGAGGAGATACGAGTTTTTGAAGTCGGCACGGAACTCGGGATGGTGGAGGACCGTCGGTGGCCGGCAGCGGGCCGGCGGAGAGGCGGCGGCGCCATCGCACGTGGCAGTGTGTGGCCCAGGCACGGCCAGGATGCGGGCTGGGCACGCACAGGGTGCGGCCCAATGGGCGGTCCTGGCCCAGGCCTGGGCACACGGGCGCGTGGGCCGGCCTAGGCCTGGGTGCGTGGGGCTCGGCCCAGCCCAGCGTGCTGTGCTGGGAGCCCAGATCCCGGTCCACTGTGGATCGGGTGGTCTGTGACAGGGTCTATGTGCTGCAAATCCATTTTCCATCAGTTTTGCGTGGTCCACAGCACTGTTTCGTAGACCGGCACGCGATCAAACATCCTAGGTGACTCCCGGTGACGATCCGACGGTCTGAGGCTTAATCTGGAGTTTTATGGCTTGGTTTAGGAGTCCTAATACGGATCTAATTAGTGTTTAAGCTTTATAAAAGGCCCTGATCGTAGAACGGAAGAGCAGGGGGTGCTGAGGCTCGGTTTTACGCCGCAGGATCCGTGAAAACCCGTGGAAGAGAGAGAGGGCCGTGTACATTGAGAGAGAAGGAGCAGGAGGCTCCTGGACAGCGGACGTCGGTCACTTCAAGGGTTCAGGGGGTCTTCTAAGAGAGAGAGTTTTTATGAGGAAGAACTTTCTTTGAGAGAGAAATTGGGTGTATGAGGATTGAGGGTGAGATCTTCTCTTGTAAAATTTATTTTTCATAGTGAAGTTTGCATGCTACGTGGAGGTGAGTCCTTTTTTGGCTGATCCACGTATTTTGATTATTTTGTTTTATTTCTTCTTTCTTCCTACTATATCGTGCGGTACCGAAAAGATTTTGGAAGGTGGTGTTCTGGCCAGACATCCATCCAACAAGTGATATCAGAGCAAGATGGTACAAGGATGCAGATTGCCATGGTGGTGAGCAAGACTGAAGATGGAGAAGACAAGAACAATCAAGATGAAGATCAACAAATTTGATGGTAAGAGTAATTTCTCCTTATGGCAGGTAAGAGTGAAAAACGTGCTTATTCAACAAGGGTTGATCGATACTCTCTTATGTGATGAGAAGCCAACCACTATGGAAATGCAGGATTAGAGATGGTTACAGATGCGGACAGTGAGTACCATCCGCATGTATCTTACGGATGAGGTGGTGATCCATGTGCTGAGCGAGACTTCCTCGACGGTGTTGTGGTCGAAGCTCGAGGAGTTGTACATGACGAAGTCTCTCACCAACACTCTTTTTCTCTAGAGACAGTTTTATCAACTGCGGATGGTCGAGGGACAGAGCATGTAGGAGCATCTAAGCCACTTCCAGAAGATCCTCACCGACCTCCTCAGCGTTGGTGAGAATGTTGAGGAGAAGATCAGGACGCTGGTTTTACTAGCGTCGCTTCTCCCTTCGTACGAGTTCTTGGTGACTGCTCTTCTAGTGGGGAAGAGCACCATCAAGATGGACGAGGTCACCGTGGCGATACTCCAGAACGAAGTTCTCAGGAGGGAGAACCCAGCTTCGAGCTCAGGTGGTGGTAGCTTAGCTTTGGTGGCTTCTGGAGGAGCAGGAGGTGGTGGACGGAGTGACAGGAGATCGCGATGAGGGCGGTCCAAGTCCAGGAGGGACTTGAGCAAAACCAGGTGTTACCGGTGTGAGGAGTTGGGGCATCTAGCTAGAGATTGCCCTCAACTCAAAAATCGGACGATGGCTGCTGTAGCGACGGTTGGCAGCGATTTAGATGGAGATGTCTTGGAGATATTTGATGAGGTATCTACTTCTTCCCAGTAGTGGATATTAGATTCTGTATGTACCCATCATGTATATTGCAGAGAGGAGTAGTTTGACTTTCTGGAGAATAGTGAGGGCACTGTATATCTATTGGATGGATCGAGCTGTGCGATTAGAGGCATTAGGATGGTCAGCTGGAGGACACATGATGGTGAAGTGAGAAGATTGGGGGAGGTCCGATACATATCCGATTTCAGGCGGAATCTTATCTCACTTAGCAGATTAGATTCGAGAGGCTACAGGACGGTAGCTAGTGGAGAAATCCTGAGGGTGTTACGTGGCGATAGGATTGTGCTGGAGGGGAAGAAGGGGAGCAGAGGACATTATTACCTGATAGGGAGCCTAGTGCGAGGTGGAGCTTCAGGAGCCAAGTGGAGCCCAGAGCGAGGTGGAGCTCCAGATAGAGATGGATCGGGCACGAGACAAGAGACTCGAGAGGAGAAAAGGCGATGTTGCAAGGTGAGATTCCTATTACCACAGGATGATGCCCCGAGTAGGTTTCAAGTCAGGAGGAGCACAGCATATGATGGAGATGGGATCGAATGGCTTGGCTCGACTCTCATATTTGTCCATCCATGATCAGCAGGCGATTGCCCCAGGACATGGGGACGGAGAGATCCAGAAGCTCTCGGAGTTAGGAGGAGGCAGAATATTGAGTCGAGGTAAAAATTATTAGGATTTGATGCCTCAAGATTCAATCCACATTGAGCCCACAGCGAGGTTCGCGATAAAAAACATAGTCCAACGAGATCAGGATCACCTCAAACGGAGCTCAGACGGAGGAGATACGAGCTTTTGAAGTCAGAACGAAACTCCGGACGGCGGAGGACCGCTGGCGGCCGGCAGCGGGCCGGCGAAGTGGCGGCGGCATGGCCGCATGTGGCGGTGCGCAGCCCAGGCGTGGCTGGGCGCGGCCCAGCGGGCGCGCCTGGCCCAGGCCCAGGCACACGGGCACGTGGGCTGGCCCAGGCCTGGGCGCGCGGGGGTCGGCCCAGGCCCAGGCGTGCCTGTGCAGGCATGGCCCAGGCCCACACGTGGGCCGGCCCAGCCCAGCGCGCCATGCTGGGAGCCCAGATCTCGGTCCATCGTGGACCGGGTGGTCCACGATCAGATCTGTGGACCGCAGATCCATTTCCCATCAGTTTTGCACGATCCATGGCACTGTTGCGTGGACCGACATGCGATCAAATGGCCTGGGTGACTCCTAGTGACGATCCGACGATCTGACGTTCCGAGGCTTGATCTGGGCTTTATGGCTTGGTTTAGGAGTCTTAATATGGATCTAATTGGTGTTTAAGCCTAATAAAAGGCCCTGATCGTGGAACGAAAGAGTGGGTGGTGCTGAGGCTCGATTTTACGCCGCAGAGGACCCGTGAAAATCCATGGAAGAGAGAGAGGGTTGTGTTCGCTGAGAGAGAAAGAGCAGGAGGTTCCTGGACAACGGATGCCGATTACTTCAGGGGTTCAGGGGATCTTCCAAGAGAGAGAGCTTTTGTGAGGGAGAATTTTTTGTGAGAGAGAAATTGGATGTACGAGAGCTGAGGATGAGATCTCTTCTTGTAAAATTTTTTTTCATAGTGAAGTTTGCATGCTCTATGAAGGCGAGCTTTTTTTGGCTGATTCACATATTTTGATTGTTTTGTTTTATTTCTTCTTTCTTCCTGCTGCATCGTACGGTACCGAAAAAATCTTGGGAGGTGGTATCCTTGCTAGACATCCATCCAACATAATTGAACATAATAGTCATGATAACTAATCCAATTAGACCATGTTTATGAATTTTAATTTGCAAGTGCGCTAACCATTGGACTATTTTGCAAAATTTAATTCTATTGAAAATTTGTGAGTCAAGTATCACATTTCTATACCCTCTTTAATTGGACTATGAACAGTACCTTGGTCATCTAGGGGTATGCTAGTGGAAAAGAGGGTAGGCATGATCTTTAGTCCTATTTTCGAACAATTTTCGATGCATCCATAGCATCTAGTTCATCTTTAAGCAGTCTTTGGACTTTTGGGACAGTTCTTTTGCCCTTTGTACCAAACGCATGGTGGAGAGTCATAGATTATGATGTGAAGGACTATGCTTACGTTGCCACATGGTATAAGGTTTCTAACCTACATCACCTCATCCTAGCTTGGAAAATCTGGCTCCTGATGATAGAAGTTGTGTCAGTGCTCGAGGATTTTTAATATGTTTCTCCAAGGCAAGCTAAGCTAGAGATTAAGCATGTTAAGAGGAGTGCTAAAGCTCTCTACCTTTTTCTTGAGTAGGTCCACAATGGTTTAGTTGCTGGTCAAGTCTTCAGGTGGTGCTGTGCTAGAAAGAGCTTTGGATGCCTACATCTTCTTATGGTCCTTGAGCCTGCAATTGTGCTTCTATTTGCGATGGCATCCAAGACTGACACTGCGTATGCAAACCTATTGCTCCATCAAGCAAGGGTTAAGTTAGTTTGGAATATCTGCTGGAAATTTCTTGTCCCTAGCTTGAATGGTGGGGCCATCATCAACTTTTAGTTGGTGTTGAATCTTCAAATGATGACTGAGTTTGTCCTTGATTATTTGACAATTGTTCCTTCTTTCCCCATTGGATGTTTTTCTCTGATGATGATCAAGTAATTTTGGAGGGTCTAGCTCTATATCATGTGATGTCTCGATCTTGTCAGCTTGGACATGGCTGTCTTCTTTCATCTCCTAATCAAGTTCTTCAATAGAGAAGGCTACTTGTTCTTCTGTTGCCTTTTGTTATTTTATTTTGTCATCTTCTTCCTCAACCTCTTACTGGAGAGTAAAAGAGTAAATATTGTCTTGGGCATGGTAGATGACATCATCATGATCATATAGCCAAGGCTGACCCAAAAGGAGGTGGTTAACCCTAATGGTTAGCATGTCATGCCATGCATCATCTTTTTATCTCGTATTCTACCTAAAGGTCGTGAGGCACTTGTGGTTGACTGGAATGGGTTAGCTATTAACTCAAGCAATTCGCAGACCCTTGAATGATGTATAGTCTTGAATCCAAGTTTGTTCATGAGCTCCTTGGAGGCTATGTTCTCATTGCTACCATCATCAATGATGATTATAATGTAGGGGGCTAGGGGCTCCAGCAGAAAAAACATATTGTTCCGCTTTTAATTCCCCTTTTGTTCCCTCCAAGGGGTAGTAAGGAATCAGTGAACGATGAGAGTAGCAATAGATTAGCTGTTTCTCATCATCCATGCTATATCTATCCAGTGTCTCTCTTGAGGTCCTCATTAATAAATATGACTTCTTCAAGCATCTTGGTCTACTCTTTCCAACCTAGTTGATAGTAATTTAGTGATTTAATGGGTTGCTGAGAAACTATTTGTCCATAAATTCATAGGACTAGATGATAGATATAAGTTGCATTTGGAATGGTTTGGGCCTTCAGCTTCTTAGCATTGGCCTTGGGTGAGTCACCTCTGCAAGATTCTTCATGGGTGGCTTTGAGGTTGCCTATGTTGCATTTGAGTTTGGCACCCGAGAAATTCTTTGTGCACTCGCCGTGGTATAGAAAATCTGACATAAAGTGCACCACTTTATCCTATTAGACTACATAGCCATCTCTTTCCAATGCGCATTTAATGTCTGCAGTTCTATTTTTTCGTTTGAAATTTTGAATGATAAAAATATCGTTCTTAAAAATTATGACATCCTTTCTTAAAAATTATGATATTCTTTTTCTTCCAAAAAAAAATTATGACACCTCTTCATAGAATTATAACACCTTTCAAAAAAATTATGATATCCTATAAAAAAATTATGATATTCTATGCAGAAAGTCATAATTTCAAAGCAGGATGCAATAATATCAGCATAGGATCGATATCATAATTTTTTCGGAAGGGAAGGGATGTTATAATTTTGGTGAAGAGGTATCATAATTTTTAAAAAGGAATGTCATAATTTTTAAAAAGAATATTTTCATCGTTCAAAATTTTAAACAAAAAAATAAAATTACAAATATTAAATACGCGTTAAGAAGTGATGGCTATATGATCCAATAGGATAAAGTGGTACACTCTATATTAGATTTTTTACACCACAAACGGTGCACAAAAAATTTTTCTTTGGCACCCTGGCTCATAGTCATTATATGGGCTTTGTTGTTTACTCGGCAGGTTTCCTTTAGGTTGTTAATTTCGGCTAACACAATCTAGTCCTGGATTTTCAAGTGAAGGCAGTTGCAAAATAAAGTACAAGTCAGATATAAAAGTATATATATAAGTACAATATAAGTCATATAATTAAATTTTATGATCATAAAATTAAAAATATTATTAAATAAAAAATAAATTTAATTAATAATATATTAATATAATCATTTATTTTTATTAAAAGTTCATTAGTGCTAACTAAAATTAAATAAGATTATAAATAAATTTGAATGTATAGATTATATGATTACCTATCCATATCCATATTCTACTTTTAACACATATACCAGTCAAATGCTCGACTTTGCAACTATAACCAAAAAGATTCAGATTTGAAACTGATTTATCTAATATGCTCCAGCGTCACTTCAGCATCTCTCTTGTCCTTGGAAGGACACCGATTATTTTGTTTCCTAAGTAAGCCAATTTCCGTACGAACACAGCTTATATGCATGCATTGCCAAATTAACGGAAGTTGTAGACATGAAGGACTACTCTTCTAGCATCTCCCAACAAATATGCTGCTTGTAGCCACCTTTCACCATAAGAAACTTTGCCATGTTATACCACCGCCTGTGTCTTGGAACGCAGTCTCACAAGTGGTCACATTGGGTCCCAATGCTACAACTGGTGATGCCACAATGGGATTGTCAATGAAGACACGCATAATTTTGCTGGTCCAAGCTATGTGAGGACACAGTCGTGCTAGGACCATGATAAGATTTGTGAAAAAACACAGGCACAGCACCCTAATACAAACGGGCGTTTTTCCCCAAGGTCAGGTTTAGAGGTTTTGTCCCAAGTTTCAAGGGTCCCACCGGCCTTTTGGACTGCTTTCGCTTTCAAATTTGTAGTAAAAAAAAAAATCTGAAAGAGAGATTTTAAAAGATCAGTTGGAAGGACATCCCTTGGTGACTCCTGTCATACGCTTAGATGCACAGGTGCCATAAAGTTATAATCCATGCCTCCATGGCAACTAGTTAAGGTGTTAATTCATGTTGGAAGGTAAAAATACAACAGATTAGACAAGCACCTTGTGTTGGAAGAAATAGTTTGATCTTGTCTTCAAAGTGAACCATTCTTCTTCAAGTACAAGCTTTATGCAGTGCAAAGTGCATTAAAGTTAACAGCAGAAACATATCATATTATAGCTATGCATAGACAAATATGAATTTTAAGTTTGAAGGGTGAAAAAAGGGATCTACAAAAGGACATGTACAAAGCTAATGACATGATGGTAGCTTAGTGGGAGTAGGGTCATTTTTCCAGCAGGAGGGTGCTGTTAGACTATTAGCACATTATTAGTCTCTTCCAACTTCATATGGGAGTAAAGACACTTTATTTCATAGTTCTCAACTTATGTAAAACACTCTGGTACTCCACCATACACCAGGGCCGAGAAGTGAACTATTGGCATTTAGTAGATAAAAATCTACATTAACAAATTTAAGAAAGTCTAAAGTTGTAATATTTCCTTATCAGTTAGAGTAACAAACCAGAAAACAGTTAAAATACTTTGAAGCATATAAGTTATATGAAACATGAGAACACAACAACAATCTTGTTATTTAACCCTTCAATGAGTATTTCTTCCCAGTAAATGCCTGGAACTTCGGCTCTTCTTTCTTTGCTGGCTCTTCCTTTGTTTGTTTCAAGACCTACAAAGATAAGAAAACATACACTATGTTTAATAGGAGATTGATACAAGAGCTCTAAAACTATCAACAAAGAGGTCCATTCAAATTCATTATAAAAGCAAATTGGTTTTAAGGATCGACTTGGCATGTCCATGCCTCCACATGGTCAATATAATTATGTTATGATTCCATGGTAGGAAAGATGAGAGATTTGAAGCTATATATATCTTAGAAACAGGAGCAGAAAGTTAGATCCACATTGGTACATTCATATGAAAATGTCGCACACCTGTGCTTCTTTTGAAGCACGATTTGCATTTGAACCAAAGACAAGCTTTCCCTTAGTCTGACGGGAGGAACTGCTCTCGGAAGTGGATGCTGTTTTCTTCACACCATTGGTCGTTTCAGACTGTTGTCCCTTTGCTGAGGAAGAAACAGTTGGAGCTTGATGCTTTAAAGGTTTTCCATCCAATCGTCTCCCAATGCCAGTAAATGGGGTGAATTTTGGTTCAACTTCAGCTTCAGCTTGAGCATCTTCAACTGAATTTTTCAAGATAAATCCCATTTCAGACGGGAAAGGCCAGTTGCATTTTAGCATGAAAAAAGGCAAACTCCTGTTACTCTAACTTTTCCAGTTAAACATGCAAGCTGAACCACAATGAAAATATCTGTTCTACAAGAAAAGGACATAAAAGTAACACTAAGAAAATTGCCTGACAACAAGGATTCAAATCAGCAATTTCCAGCATTACCAGAACATAAGGAAATAGGTCTGCTGATCACCCAATCCTGATTTTTTTTTTTTTCCGAGATAATGAAAATCATCCCTTCAGTAGATTTTGATATCAAAAAAAAAAAAAATCTGAACATGAGTGATCAGTGACCTCAACCTTGTAAGTTCCTTTTTTCTTTCTATCTCTAACAAGGTGACACCCATTGTCAGATATAACATGGATGGGAAATCCAAGCATCCAAACAGGCCTGGAGCATCACTATGTCATGCATCAATTTGACTGATCTGCACAGAATATGAATCATAGGTATTAAATAGCAGTGCAGCATGCAGAGAAAGGTTGTTCCAGATACGCAGATGGAACTTACCAGTCACTGCAGACCATATTCTCAAGACAAGTGAGACTGTCAGTCAGCAAGCTAGACAACATGTCCCATTCAACCACATCAACTAAAATAACCAATAGTATCATAATTGAAAATACATGGAAAGTAGTAAATCAACTCTCTATTAGGGCAGGAAATGGAAGGCCCACTGGCCAGTATTTATTTGGACTGGGCCTTCAGGCCTTGGGTTTCCATTATCTGAGCCAGCCTTAAATATAATGAGTGAGCTAAAATACAGTTGTTTGTCATAAAAGATAATTGACTAATGCTGGTCTGAAAGAAATGTGTCCTGTAACAGAATGATAAATCCATTACTCCACTAGAATCAATCACAATAAATGCAAGACTCAACATGACAATTTCACATGCATCTTCAACTCCTCGATATATCACAACAGCTTGGTTTAAAATATCAGTGAGTGGTGCTGCACATAACATAGGTGAGGATAATGTATCTAATAGCTGTGGGATAACGGGAATCAATTATATTTAAATTTAGTTATCAATTTAGTGTATTTTCTTTTATTTCTGGTTTATTTTTAGTTTTCAGTGGGTTAACTTGACACAGTAGTTCAGATTAAAAGATCTTAAATCTTTTGACAATTTCATGTATCTGATTTCTGCTATGGAACTCTTCATGCTGCAACATAACAATAACCATTCCTCATAAGGCTTAGTAATGAGAGAAAGAAAAATTGTTAAAACATCTTTTTTTGTTATAAATAAAGTTCTATGTAATCAGTTAGATGGCTGGTTAATAAGGAACGATAATCTACAATGCACCTTCTTGTTCCCTTGTGCTGTGATTCTCCAAAGGAGAAGTGAGATCTTCAAACCCTTTGTGTGATTCTTAGGCCCTAAAGTCACTTCTATATTATCTTTCCTCACTCTTATTCTTTGTTACTTTCTTCATTTTCATTTAGTGTTTCTCCATTCTTTTCTTTTTCAGATCTGGTTTTGTTTCCCCCTTCTTTTTCAGATCTGGTTTTGTTTCCCTCTCCTCTTCAACTAGTAATCTTCAAACTTAAATCTATTGATCCACAACTGGCCTTCCATCTAGTTTTAACCCTTTTACACCAATCAGTTGTTGAAAAGCTCCTTCAAATTCTTTACTTATTTTTCTTAAGATATTAATCCACCAGTTGAACCCTAAGTTCTGAACCCTAGGCCCGATTCTAGTCAATTGATTCCTCTTTCCTATAGAAAGTTCACCTTCTTAGTTCAGTTAATACAGGAAAACCAGATTTCAACAGCATGGTCAGCAAATCATTAAACGTATGCCAAGCACCTCAAAACACATTCTTCCCGAGTTAAACCCTTCATAGTCTTAAGATTCAACACCACTTTTACCATCAATTTTGCTTTGAAACTCCAATATTCATAGTTCAACTGTAAATAAAACTCATGTCTCAATTGAACTTTCCAACATTTCAAGCGTTAAGTGCTATTTTAAACCCTAGAAGTTCCCCTTCCACAGACTGTCTTACATCAATATCCACATCCACTGACGCATCAACCACCAACTCACACAAGCATCCACATACAATAATTACCCAAATAGATTAAAATAAACTTTGAGATTGTCCAAGAGAGTATGACATGTCAACCTCCATAAAGCCTGACTCGTCATGCCTGTGTGACTGTCTGTACATTATGATAGAATCAGTGGTTACCCCAAAACTCGAAAAAATTAAGACCATCGTGGTGATGTTAGACTAGCAAAGTGGCATGTGCAATGCACATGGGAGGAAAAATATTCATAAAGAAAATATGCAAAAAAAGTAAAATGGCAATATACACTTAACATATAAAAACAGAAAACCTAGAAAAGGAATAAAATGGCAAAGTACATAAAAGATAAGCAAGCATAGAACTTAGTAATGAGAATAGCAAATTTCATGCTAATTATTTTATATAAATATCCATCTTATCGGCGTCTAATCCTCACCTTCAGCTTATGGCTGATGGTCTGATTGGTAAACATTATTATTAATGCATTGAGTTGGATCAACGGTTTGCCTAATCTAGATGCAACCCACTTAAATTTGAATCCAACATGTTATCCAATCCAACCATCTTCTAAATTGAGATGTGTCAAACTGGGTTCCCCATTTTATTTATTGGAACCACTGGTGACAATGGGTTAGATTGGGTTTATCCAAATCCAAACACAACTCCATATTCTTGGGGGCGAATTAGAGTCAGGTTCAGGTTAAATAAATCTCAGGGTGAGTCTCTCTTTCAATATGTAAAGATGGAGAAATCCATCACCAATTCATTGAGAGAATAAAGAGGGAGGTCGGGATTTTTCTTTAGAATCAACTGTGCTCTAGCATGTGCCATGCACATGAAAACACATAGAGAAAACCTTAAAAGCATGGATGGTTATGATCTGTTTATCTCACTCAAGATTTATTTTATACCAACGAGAGTCCAGTTTTTTAAGAGAGAAACGGAAACCTTATCGAGATACAAATTTTTTAGAGGATTTATGAGTTGGGAATTACAAGCCTTGCTGCTCCGAGAGTCTGATCATTGCATGCCTTTCATTTTCAGTTCATTTTTCTCCCTTTCAATTTTTGCCTCTCAAGATGCTTATTTTTTTCTTCTTTTTAGGTATATGAGTTGGAAGTTGAGAATGGCATTTTCTTTTGATTTTTTAGTGAGATGAGAGTTGAAAATCCTGTACCTCAGAAAGTACAAGAGTCAATGCAGATAGAATTGATCTATTCATCTCACTCCTGAAAAAACATGTTTCTCCCTTCAAAGAAGAAAATTCAGGATTCTTAGAAAGAATCCATCAAGATCTAGCTTTCCTTTTTAAGTTAGAGAGACAGGCTTCTAAAAGAGCACAATATATTAGATGCTTGACACATTTTAACTATTTCTATCATGCAGAATTTTTCTCACATGACCACTTGTGAAGTCTGTTGAATGTCTGAGTTACACGAAGGGAGAAGGATGGATAGCTTTGATTAAAGAATGTGAAAGAGAGAAACACAAGGTATGATGTGTTTGCTTATTGGGAAGTCGTGCTCATCCTAATTTTCCTTCTCTTGGTTACAACCTCAAATCTCAATTAGAAATAGTAGTTCTGATTTTCCATCTCAATTTGTGTGAGATTCTTATTGTATTCGTATTAAAGGAGAAAATACATAAATTATTAATCTTCACTCCTTTTTAGTCTCAAATCCTAAAAGATTATATATAAATGGAATTTTGGGAAACATCGATGGCATTTATGTAGTTCGCTTTTTTTCCCCTGGTTTGCAATATCGGCATTGGACCCAAATAGGTCACATTTTAGTATAATGTTGGTACAGTTAGTACAGGGGTCGATTCAGCATATTGATACTCGGTATGCTCCCTATACCATGTACCACTTTTGGTACCAATATGGTATGGAAATGCCCAGCATGCATCGGTATGGAGCCAAACAACATACCATGTTTTCCCAGATCTCCTTAAGTTCTTTTTTCCATTTTTGAAATCTAAATATTTTAAGAGAGAGAGAGTAGATCAGCTGAGTTGCTAACTTTCTAAGGATTTGAGTAAGGAGTAGGTATTCTCAATAGAGTCCAAGAAAGAGCAATTCTTTCTTTTTTTTCTTTCCTTTTTCTTTTTATTTGACATGTTGCTTCCTCACATGATCAAACATGAGACAGAAGAACAGTTGACAACAAATAACAGACATTTTGTAGGGAGTTTGAATTATATCTTAAGTAAAATAGTAGTTAAGCAAACACTGACTCAACTCTTGTTTAGGTACCAAAAATGAATGTGTGTAATGCAACTTATAACCAAACAATCTCAGATAAATGCATCTGAGAATTTTTCATTATAACTCAACTAGTTGATAACATGGGATAACAAACAAGATGAAATACCTTTGTAACTCATAGCAATGCCATGCCATCCAACTCAAATTCATAAAAGAACAGTATGTTGACAGATGGCATACTAAATGTGCTAAGTTATTGGACTGACTGACATATTTGACTCCCCTTGCTATGGTAGCCTAGCATAAATATATCGATATTTATGTCTGTGCATGTACATTGGGGAATTGGGTTTATGTTGGGTCCATACATGGAATATCTAAGTCTAACCCCAATAAAGATGTAGACCCGGGACCCAACATTCCACACGGATTGTTTGATTTAGATCTTACCCCAAGAGATTCAGATCTTATTAGGTTGCAGTTTGGACCAGATTTTAGGGTAACACAAATCCCAATCCATTTGCAGCCTACTACTAAGGGCTTAAAGTCTAGGATGATAAGATTCAAAATCTAATTTGCATTTGAATGGGAACAAAGAGGTCCTATTGAATGGATATTTAATGATTTGCTTCCTTTCTAGGACAGTATGACAAGAGATTTGGAGATTTGATACCATTTTACCGTTTTCTTTTTTTAAATTTAAGGTGTAATTAATTGAAGGGCACTTCTATTAAAATATTTGAAAGACAAAAATCAAAAGGAATATTCCAAAATTTAAAACTCCTTTGGTATAGTATGGTATAGATGACTGTCATTGGACACTGCATGCTATAAGTGCCAAGTGATGGTATGGAATGATCTCACCATAGCTGAATTTAAGGATGGGCATATAGTGTTTATAAAGTGTCCGAGCAACCTTACTGTATACATATCAAAAAAAGAAAAAAAAAAAAAAAAGAGTTTCCACATAATGTGTATTACTCATACTATTGAACCAAAAATCTAATCATGTGCAATGGTACATATTTGAGCTTTCTAGTGTGCTGGAGCAACCTGGTGTCTAAGTGGTACGAGATAATAATACCAAATATTGTCACCAGGTAATACTGATAGTTCTCACACCACCATTTCTCCTTGTGATAACCATGAGATCTACAAAGTCTATGGAAACTTCGTAGGCAAGTTGTAATGTAATTCTGATGCAAGTTCATTCTTAAGGGATACATTCTTTTTATAAATGTTCAAGATTCAATCAAATAAAAGCATTTTGTCGAGAAGGTATCTTACAGAGGAAGCCAGTCCTGGCTCTTAGGGGTTTATTGTAAGTGGTGACATAGTGGACTCAAAAGAAAGTTTATTTTTTGCCTCCTCTTCTGATGGATGCGTGTTAATAGGTAGAATCTGATATTCTTCTGAAAGGAGACATTGTAAGAATATGAAAATAATAGCTTTGTTTCTTTCCTCATTTCAGAAAAGTGATTTTAAATCCTTCCATGAAGCTGAGGTTTGTGCATGCATTGATAAAAGTTCTCCTCAAAGGTAGATATCCAAGCTAAAAGCTGCATTAACCCACTACGATGTAATTTTTTCACTCATTTAATCCTTTTCCCCATTCTTTCCATAAGCATCATTTAAAGAATAAAACAAACTAAAAAATAAAGGAGTACTACGTCACTTCTATCAAACTTTTCAAGCAAAAAATATTCTTCATTGTCCAAGATTGTGTTTCACAACCAATATCTTAAAAATAAAGTCAAATATTGCCAGTTAACTATAAGCTTGAAAAGTCTAGCTTATCGGTGTAGGTAAATCAGACAAGGGAAAAGAAAAAAGATGCAAATCCTGATTCATATGTAAAAATGCAAGGTCTGTCCCTATGTTCCTCATAGCAGCGGGGGTAAACTACTCAAAAACCACTTGAGATAATCATCCATGCATCACTAAAAGGAAGTTTTACATCGATGAGAAGGCAACTTTACATTTTCACAAGCATGGGAAATTGAGGAAAACTACAACTTTATGAGAATATTGTTGCTCCCTATATAATTTATTTATGAAAGTCCTTGGATTTATCAATCATTTGCTCGCAAATGAATGCTTCACCTTGCAAAATTAGTGAACCACAATATTCATTTTTTTCTTTGCACTTGGTATGTTTTATAGTCTTCATACATAACTCATCTTAAGGTTAAACCAGTCTTCACATCAACAACAAACAACTGTGGGAGTCTCTCATGTATGGTTTGTTTTGTAGCACCCCTACATGAAGATTGTTTAGGGTGTTAAATTCCTGCATGGCATATTTAAGACAACCGCCTAGCTGACACATTTCTAGAATCTCTCTAGTTTGAATTGGTTCTAGAAGATGGAAAGGATGGTTCACCTACTACTCCTTCCCAAAGTTTCGGACTTCCCAGCTTGTTGCTCAAGGATTTTAGAGTCACAAGTTATAGTCTCATTTTATTTTTTTTCAAGTCATGGGTTCTCTATGTACCAAAAAAAAAAAGTCATGCATTCTCTTTCCTTTTGCAACTCCAGACTTTCCTTTTATCTTAACTAGCACCTGAGCACATGCAATGCACGTTTTAGAAAAATATAACATAACTATTTAAGTTATAGCATATGAATTATTAAAAATAAAACTAAACCAATAATTAGATTTTTCCCTATATATTTACATTTTTTTGTTCTTTTTCTATATTTATCTACTCTCACAAATATAGTAAGTAAATATTTCCTTATACATCTAAGCTGGTATTTCCTTTTTTTTTTTGCTAATATGTTCTCTCATAAATTTTTATTGGTATTTTCTCTATTTACTTCCAACACAATTTTAAGTTATTTATTTTATTTATTTATTCCAACAGAAATGGCGGTGAGAGATTAACAAAGAGAAAGGACTTTTGTAGTATGGTCTCACCAAAAGGGAAATATTTCATTACATTTTCGTACTTGTTTATAGTTGGTATTTTCGATTTTCTCTTAGTTGTTTTCTACCACATTTTTTTGTTAGGACCCTTTTGTTATGATTTCTTAACTGTTTATTGCGATAATTGCAACTAGGTAAAATTTCTTTATTCGTCTAAAATCGGGGTTTTAATTTTGTTTCCTTATTTGTTTATAACTGGGATTTTGTAGGCATCTAGAAAAGGAAAAGAATATTTTTGGGATCAAAAAATGACAGATGGAATCTGGAAGGAACATTCCCAAATTTCAAAATTCATATTTTTATATAGTAAAGATGATGATAATACAACATGTAGGTCTTGATCTAGCAAGATGAAAAATTAGATGTGTTTATAAGTATAATCCTTCAGCCAAAGAGTTTAAAATATGTCATCTTTTCTACAGATAAAGTAGAAATGTAAAAAATGCTCCAGTGCATTACATTCACAGCAAACCATGGCTTCAAATATGAAGATTTTTTGAAAAAATAGAAACAATAGCCAAAATGAGAACCTGGAACTGGTGCTTTGCTTGTAGGAATAGAAGGTTGTGGTCGTTCAGGCTCTTTATAGTCAAGTGGAGGAGCAAAATCGACTTCACAGTCTGTTTCAATGATACTGATTGCAGAGGAGGGCTTTGTTTCGACAATGTCTATGTAGTATTTCTTATTATTATATGCTACCATGATGCTGTCACCAGTGGTTAAGCAGGAGAAGTTCCTTAGCGTTGTTTCCAAGCTGCAAATGTTACGCAAAGAATATGTTAGTATCCTTACAAACAATGAGTAATATTAGAAATCAATATTTTTAATGCAATAAATTCATTAAAAATGACATGGGGACGGAAACAAGGGGTGTGGGAACAAGTATAAAAACAATATCAAAAAGTTACTAACATGGCTTTGGGATTTGAGATATCTAAAAAGTCTTTTGTGTGAGGCTGCAGCTTGACATACGTTCCCTTAGGGAGGGTGGCATTTTTGACGCGCACAGTATCTCCCTCTTGCAAAAGTAAATTTTGCATCATCTTAAAAAAAAGCAATAAAACAAAGCAATAAGGCCCTATTCACAGATAAAATAGAATCAAGTAAAAAAAAAGGGGGGGGGTGCAAATTAGTAACAATATATTCTTGACGAGACTTACCCAATATGGCATGTAGATCATGCCTTCTTCTGCAATGAATTCCAGCACACCACAATGTGAAACTCGCTCGGTGGCAGAATTCCGCAATTCAAATAACATCGGATAATCAATGTGCAAAGATGCTGCATGGTAAAACAGAAGCAGGATATGTTCACAGGTAGAGCACATGAATTGTCCACCCAAAAAAAAGGAAACCAGAACATCTTACTAAACATAATCACAAGTATTTATTATGGAAGAATATCAGGAATAATATCCGCAAAGAAAGATTAAACATAAACATAGGCTCGACTCACCAAGACGATCAAGGGCAGAAGGAGGCATTATAACTGTAAAAACACAAAACATGCTCAGTCATCAAGGTTAAGGGAGTAAAAAAGGAAGTCCAATGATGATACCAATAAATAAGACTCATAGAAGGCATACTTTTATCACCACTTTCCAGCTGCGGCTGCACAGACAAAGAAACTACAATTATGACAAATATTGCAGCTCCAAAATCCAAATATCAGCTTTCACAAAATAAATGTCATGTTCCCTCAAAATCAATTGGAAACACATTCGGTAAAACTTCTACATTTAGCCATGATACTTCAAAAGCTGACTCCATAAAGTGAAATTTGAATATACAAGAAACCACAACCTAATGACTTCCAGAAGAGCAGTGTCATTAGTCTGTAGCATGAGTGGAGCACCAACTTGTGAAAATTATTGTGCACACAAAAGTTTTATAATTTTGGAGACTTCAATCCAACAAATGCAAATGATTGTTGCATTTATTAAACATCGGGAATGCAAATCCCTTATATAAAATGCAATGTCTCAAGGTGGGGACTGAGCCGGCAACCTATGAGTCTCTCCTTGTAGCTCCATGTGAGACTAATTACACATGCATTTTTACAGTAGATAGTTGTCTTCATCCTTTTATCTTCTTTAAGCAAGTCTAAAGTGAGAGAGAACAAGGGGCTATTTGATTGTTTTTGTGTTTTTTTTGTTAAAAAAAAAAAGGAGGAGTGGATAATCATAATAGCTGACATTTTCTAAAACAAGTCTTAGAAAAACAGGGAGAGACTGCTCTATGGATAAAACTTATCTTCCAATTTTGATGACCTGTTTGTTGTTACAGAACAGGTCCCATGAAACGCCACCAAACAAATATTGCCAAAAAGAATCACTCATTTTAGGCTTTGTGAACCTATTTTAGTAGAATCCAACAACCAGACGGCCCTAACGGGAGTGCATCAAATTTAAAAGATAATCTACACACAATCATCCAGTCAACCCTTCACCATAGCCCTCCTTAGTCCTTATAGAGCTAGAAAGTGGCACAGCGCAGCTCAGTAAGGATTAGTGCATGCCTCATTTAGATGCCAGACCAACTGATAGTCACAAGGTTTGAAACAATCTCAAGTCAAGTTTCAGCCACCCTTTGCCCAACCTAAGCCTAGTCCTAGATCTGTATGTACAAACTACTCATTATCTTTCCTTTGATGAAGACATACAGACTAATGCAATAATGTCAACATTAGTGAATAGGTGTAATTATCAATCTCGTTTTGGGATTTTTTTTTTTTTTATCTTGAAAAGGATCTTTGCTCTTGCAATAGAATGAGTACTTCTAAATATTTAAGCAGACTGTAATATGTCTCAAAATGAATATTACTATTTTCACTGGATTGGAAGGAACACAACCTTTCTCAATATTAGATGCTCTAATACCTTTTTAATGACTTACAAACTCTGGGGACCTTTCCCATCTCTTCGCGTGAATGTCTGTGTTTCTTATTGCCAGTTTATAGAGCTCATAAACTTTTACTGGTGAGGCTTTACAGGTGGCAGGGACTATAAACTTGTGCATGGGAAGTATGCTTAAAGAAAGCCTAAGAAAAGGAACAATTAGACATTTCATGGCAGTGAAGATTGTAGAATGTCTATGGACGAGCTTGACATTAGTAAAGTACACGATGTGTTTAGCCAGCGGGATGAGGCTTGTTCTCAATCTTTATATGTTTTATTAGCAGAGCTCACGTTAATTGGCAAAAGAATGGAAATAAAATAAAGTTTGTTCTGCATGGTTGATTGTAGGAAATTGGAGGGATACAGTGGATAAAACTTAGGGAACTTCCAATTCTCTGTATGAAAATGTAGACAGACTGAGAATGCATAAGCAATGGGCAAAAAGACGTGACTAAACACTTGATCATAATAAACCTTTTTGTACCAAATTTATCACATTCTAATAAACTCATGACTCGTGAGAATGTTCAACCAAGATTATCACCAGAGAAGATGTGGCATACCAAGATAGATATCCAACAAGCATTTCATTTAGAAACTCACTATTTTTCATTGTCATCATCACATGTACCAAATTATTTAGAAATTAATTTTGGAAGTCTGGTGGCAAAGAAGTGTTAGATGGTTTGGAAAAATGCAAGATATAACACCATCATCGAGTATTATATCTAGAGGTAAGTTGTGAACTTAATTGGATATATACTAAACCAATAAGACTCTGACAACAAATTGGTTGGGCATACAAGTTATCTAGCTTGTATCTCGATAGAGTATGGTTAGCCTCATGCAAGGCATACCAGATCCATTTTTCAAGGCCAAAGTTGCAATGATGATCATTATACGTAATTAAACTAATGTTTACAAAACCATACCAGATATGCAAAGTTGTTCAATCTGTTTCCGCCTGGTTGAAACGGACAGTTTGCATGGTCAAATATGATAAAATGATCAGCAAGTTTCTTATTCATCAATTTCTACCATTTTTCATAATGGCATTTATTACTCCAGTGGTAGAGTTTTGTTTCATCTAAATGCTTGTGTTTGGATCTTCCATCAACAGTATTCTGAAATTCTCTATTCCAAACCACTTTTTAAAACCAATAAGGTCACTCCTATGCTTTGTTCTTGAATTTCCCCAAATGTAAGATGGTTTACCCAGCAAGAAGAACCATCTAATATGAATGGTTCCAACAATGTACAGTTTATTATGGGGCCAGAGTAGAGTAGTGAGTGGTTTTAGTTGACCCTGCTTTGACCTGCTGATCCAATTTCATTCCAGCAACATTGCATTCAACAAGCAAGTTTTAAGTTTCATTTTTTAGGTATTTTTCCTGAAAAGAATGTTGATTATAAAATGTCTAAAATGGGTTGAATTTAACCATTGCCTGCAAAATGGGGAAAAATTGCTTAGATATGTGAAAATTAGATGTGTTATATGTGAAATAGTGATAGAAAGAAATGGACCCATTTATATTAGGGTTCACTAGCAGTTGTTTTGGGAAAAACTTGTTCATTTAAGCATAATATATGAAGATATGCATTTAGATTAAAAGTCAAAATGACTCCTTAATTAGGTTTAAAGCCAATATTTTTTCAGACAATAAAAAAAATAAGTATTGACTGATATATTTCTTTGTTTCAAACCAAAATCTTATAATGATTGTCGGCTTGCCTCTGTTCTTTATTGACTGATTTGCAATGTTACCTGGATAGGGGAACAGGTGTGAAGTGATCAAGTGCCCATAGAACCTGACATGGCAATCTCAATAATAAGACATGTTGATACATACATTCATTCATACATATATTTATATTAATATATTATGTGTATATATACATATACCATATGTATGTATGTGTGTGTGTGTATATACATACGGATATATATACAGTCATACATATAATACATATATAGTTCAAGGTTAATATTTTGTGCATTTAAATTCTACTTGAAAAAAACGAATAAGATTTTTAATGAAATCTGGCAGCCATATTAAAATTTCAGCTTTGGGAAACATTAAATGGGTTTTAAACATGCTATATAGCACCATTGCATGCTAGCTCAGCTCATTTAATTACTTGTCTGATACAGCAGAGATGTGCCGCTCCATGAATGTCTCAACCCATGTGAATTGCCCTTCTCTTGGTCCTCACGCTTCAGAGGCCACAAAGAAAAGACGTAGTCAGAATATTTAGAGACTTATAATAGCCCTAAGCTAACAAGGGCATTTCCAGTGGCCCAACCAATGTGAGAGACCCTGCCCCATCCCCTCCCTTCCCTCAATTGGGTGAGTGAGTGTGTGTGTGTGTGAGAGAGAGAGAGAGAGAGAGGATGAAAAGGAATGGATGATGGCTTGGAAGCAGCGAGACAAGCTCGAAGAAAGCCATGCACTCTAAGCTTACACCTCTTTTTTTCCTATTTTATTTGTTTGGCATAATGTTGGACTAGGAAGACAATGGAATCAGGATTGAGAGGGATCTTGCCAGCTTAGAACTTCTTTTAATTTTTTTAATCCTCGTATTCTCTGAGAAAGAGAAAAGGAGGTGGGTGGAATAAGGATCTCATCTAACTGGGATGGATGAGGATGGGCAAGATAGTAGATTAAGATAGTCTACTGCAAGCATGTCCACCGTGCAATTGAAAGGTGTGAGAGTCCAGTGTAGTCATGTCCTCCACGTATAATGGCATATTTTGCTGTGCCATGTCCTGTTCCAGTGGGAATAAGGCAAAAAACCCAGAAATAGCCATGTCTGGGTAACACTGCTGCTTTGAGACCTAACCATTGTCTTTACCATGCTTAGCTTTCGTTGGTGGCCTATCTTGCAATAGCATTTCCTATGCAAAGTTTAGTATCATTTCCTATGGTGATTTTGATGGCTATCTTTGCTCTATTTGTGCCAATTGACTTTTCAGAACCAACTTATTCTATTTGCAGCTTTGTGCTGTCAGCCTTCATAGTTCGCTGTTCTCTACTATCATAGTCGCCATTTGATGGAGGACCACCTTAGGAAGTGCAGGCTATGCATTAGAAAACTTGGGAAGGACTAGATGAGGGTTTGGAGTGATTTGGTTGCTCATTATCCAAAACCTGAGAAGTGGACAACAATGAAAAAGATTTGAGCTTATAGGCAAATTAAAGGTTAAAAAGATCTGCCTAAGAGTTTGTAAATGAGGGAGATGATAACATAAGCTTCTAAAGTTTTTTGGGCTCAATTGAAGGGCCTAAAGTAGTCTTATGACCAAAAATTCAACAAATAGGGAACACAGTTTTAGCAACATAATAGTAGGCTTGAGAAAAATTATAACATAACAACAGTAAATTAAGATAAAATTTTCAATTATATAAAAGAAAAACGATTTATAAATGCATGCATGGTAGATTATAAACCACAAATAGTCAAGAATGAAAGCTGAAAGAATCACAGTTCTCCAACAGAAGTAAGATGATGTCAAGAAGAGATAGAGAAGAGAAACAAAGAAGTGAAAAAAAGGGAAGATTGGAGAGGATAGAAATAAGCCAGACAAACCTGGGAAACATACATACATACATACATATGTATGTATATATGTATACATATATGTTATATACATGTATGTATAGATATATGTACATATATCTATATACATATATACATTTGTATGTATATGTATGCATGTATACATATATATGTATGTATATATATATATATATATATGTATGTATGTATGTATGTAATGCATGTATGTATGTAATGTATGTATGTAATGCATGTATGTATACATACATACTTGATTTTTCTCATGGATTATAATGCATAACCACCTCTCTTGTAGCTCACCAACCCCTCTTATTATAGGCCCAGCCAGCCCATTATCACTTGGCTTATTAAGTTAATGGTTGTTATTATGCACTTCGACCTCAATTGATTAGTCGTTGACTCAATAAATCCAGGATCTTTAGGACTCCAAACTTGGAAAGGAATGGAATATCATGGGCACTGATATCTTGTTGATAAACCCAGGATCTTCAAGACTCCAAACTTTGAAAAAAATGGAATATTGTGGCACACATATGTTGTTAATTTGGCATCCGCATCATCTATTCCTAGGCACATACAACTCCATCATAAAAGGACAAAATGCAAACTGGCTAAACCATGGACTTCAATTATTTATAACCCCTAGAAACTCCAGTCCGAGGATCAAAGAACTCCAGAACAATGACCAACATTGGGCTGTCAAACATGATGGTTATTGCAATCATCTCAAGTGTTAGTGATGGACAGCATGATAAGGGCCAACATTATCTCAATGATGAGACAGATTTGAATGATGAAACTAATGGCCATTAATGACCTCCTCTGGTCCATAAAAAACCAACCTTAATTGTAGCCGCATCACCATTTTAGTGACTCTCCAAGCCGTTCAAATTATTTGAGCCTTGTGGCCATAGTTGGACCTTCCATCATAATGTGACACTTGGTCACCAGCTGAACCTTATATCATTTCTTTCAGCACAATTATAGCTAAAGGCAATAAGGTCACATTATCTTATTGACTTATTAGCTTCAATAGTGCATCATGTGATTATCTCTCCTTTTCATCACCGTGCATCCTCAAAGATCTTTGCATCTCAACTCATGTGCTTTACACTTTAGCAACCTCCTATGTGGTCGCACTCTAACGTGTTTTGGATTGCTAAAAAGCCTTCTTTTACACTCCTTTACTAGCACATCTACTACTTGCTATATAGTCTATCTTAACCTTTTATAAGGAGGTCTTGTTTGAGTAGGCATTGGGCCACCCATAGGTCGATCTAATTTAAGTTAACAAAAGGTAATGCCAAACATGAGATAGGCCTACACAACGTTGGCATCAAAGAGGAAGAGATTGGAGAGGCCAGCTGTTGACAATGATGGTTGGTGGATGAGTATAGAAGTTTTTTGTGGCTAGAGGTAGGCTAAGAGAGAAGGCTAGCTGGTTTAAAAGGAAAGGAGGGAAAATAATAAGAAGAAAACTGCAGAGGTGAATGGCAATGATGATGATCGGTGAGCAAGTTAGTGGTCGGTGGTGACAGTGAAGATAATAGGTGTAGATCTAACAACACGATGGTGATGAGCAATGGTGGTTGCAGAGAGGGATAAAAGAAGATAAAAGAGGGAATTCATTTAACTACAGATTTCACACATGGAAATTAGTAATCATTATTTCAAGATAGTACAGTCTGCTTGAATTTTTAACCAAGTAACCAATCAACTACAATACAATGGATGATGAGTTCCACCTCTTCAATTTGTTATCAAACCCATAGTTGTTGATCATAAATCCTCCATAGTCCCTCGTTCTTTATAAAGAAGTCTAATTCTTTAAATGCACATAGACACTCCACTCAATTATCACATAAACTCTTCCTAAAACAATACCATTATGTTGGATTGGTAGGTACATGAACCATCATTAAAAATCCACAAGGCATTGAAAATAAGCAATTTTTTAGCCACTAGATGCTTACATAAATGATATCCAAAATATATAAATTTTTAGATATCTTTAAACAATTATGAAGTTTCTAAGAGGGATCATTTTCAGTATTTAAGATCACTTATTCATAAGGAAGATTGAAGAGGATGTTATCCACAAAATTAAAATGGATTGAATAAAATAGAAAAAAGAATTGTGCGATCATTTGATACCTACTAAGTTAAAGAAAAAATTTCATAGGACAGTCATATGACTTGCTATGCTTTATGGTATAGAATGTTGAATTGCTAGAAAACAACATGTGCATAAGATGACTATGATAGAAATGAGAATGTTGAGACAGAGATGTTGTAATATAGAATAGAATAAGAAATAACATCATTCATAAAAAGGTGGAGATAGTGCTAATTGAGACAAACTGAACGGACAACTTAGATAGTTTAGACACGTACAATATAGATCGAGATAAGGTTCGCAATCTCGATATTAGGTACCAAACCAATATCTTATCAATTCGGTACGATACAGTCAGTACTATATAATACACACTTTATATCAAAACAACTCTTTAACCATATTTCTACCTATATTTCTACCTTTATCCCAGTATGCCTCATTATGGATCGATACATGCCTCAGCACACCTTGATATGGGATGTACCCTTGGTACAAGACGATACAGGGTTTGCACTGATCTGAACTTAAGCTTCGTATTGGTTCCTATCCGGTTCGATACAGAATGAACCATATCAGGCTACACAGAACGGTATGACGGTCCATGGGCCAAGAGATACACCAAAACGAAGAAGTGATTTGATACATATAAAAGGAAAGAGGGATAGAGGTAAAATGAAAATCATATGAGATAAACTAGTAAGGACTTGAAATCTCAACATTTTTCAAAAAGTATGGCCCTAGATCGAGCAAAATGGAGGGAACTGATTCATGTAGCCGAATCCAACTAGTTTGGAATTGAGGTTTAGTTGAGTCAAGTTGCATACCTTTGATGTTGTAGATCATTAACAACGTGGATCGCCATTTTAGAAAGCCTGTGGTTGATTTTACATTGACTATATTGAAGCCTCAATGCGCTTAAGCATATACAGACTTGTCTACTTCATAACTATATATGAATATGAGTTTTTGAAACTCAACAAATCGACCCCCCAAATGAAATTGATCTAGCATACCATTATTCTTTTAAAAATCTGTTGCTTTGACTGCGATAGCAATTTCAACCTGAAACCTCATTTGCTAAGTATCATAGCAGCATATATCATGCTGGGGTATGAAGCGGCCAATATATCAGGCTAAAATCTACTGCAGTAACCAAGATTTTCAAAATCATACCAAACCGCCTAGTACACCCCATACCGAGCCGGACCGACGGAGAATCGGAATGGTTCCAACATCCAAATTGGTTCTCGGAGGGACAAAAAAGAAAGAGAGGAAGAGAGAGAGGAGGGGAGAAGGAGAGAGAGATGAAGAAAGGGCCTCCGACGGCCATCTGACGTCTTGCCCAGGTCAGTACGCGTGGAGGGAGGGAAGGAGAGAGTGGGATGTCCTTATCGGGCCTCCGGACGGACGATGCCTCCGTCGCGAGATCCCCAGTGGCTGGTGAGCCCACACTGATGGGCCTGAGAGTGGCCAAGCCAAAGGAGGGCCGCCGCGGCTCCACCCCCTTTGTTTTCAAAACAAGGGTTCGCTCCGGTTTTAGATTCTTTTTTTGATTTTAACACATGAAGTCAGCAACCCACTTGCCAACTTCCCGAATTTTTTTTTTTAAATAATATGGAGTCGGCATATCATCTGCCGATTTCGCCTGTTTAAAAGAAAAAAAAAACATGGAATAGGGGCGAACCCTTGTTCCGCATGAGAGGAGCACAAAGGCCATCCTCGATGCGCTCGACGTCAGCCGCCCTCGACGCTCACTCACTAGCCATCGAAGAAGTTGCATCGGCGTTGGCATCCATCTGGAGACATCCAACGACCTCTGATGATCCGATGAGTCTCTCCCTCTCTCTCCTTCCCTCCACTTGTCCTGAGCTCGGAAAGAACTCCGACGGCTGTCAGAGGCCCTCTCTTCCTCTCCCTCTCTCTCTCCTTCTCCCCCCTCTCTTCCTTTCTTTCTTTTCTCCCTCTAGGCCCTTCTCTGTCCTGTCGGTTTCTGCCGGTCTAGTCCAATACGGATCCGTACTGGCTCGTACCACCGGCCAGCTGACACGAGTCCCGATTCTGGCTCCGAGAACCTTGGTAATGGCAGCTATGCTAAGGGTTTAAAGCAGGTGATCTATTCCATAACAGGCTAACCAATTTCCAAATAGATGATTTGAACACCTTTAGTTCTAATGCTCAAATGACGGACCAATATAAGCAGTAGATAATGATTGATCATTAAGATAGTCAATCATCAATTTGTTATTTTTTTGTTTAGACTCTAATGGAGTCTTATTTATGGATGATGATGCTTTTTCTTAGTATGTTATATGATTACCGACAACTTTCTTCTATTGTTGATGCTTTGTGATTGTGGACATCCTTATTCTATGGACGATATTATGTGATTATGGACATTTTTATCTTATGAGTGATATTACCATGTTTGATGGATGATAATATTTCTCATGAGATTGTGGACCTTTACATTTTATGGATTTTGACATAATATCATGATGTTGGATGGATGATGTTATATAGTTTCGCACTTAATATTTTTCGCATTATTTTTGAATAAAGATTAAAATATTAACCTTCAATACATAGCAAGAAAAATATTAATATGTTTTAGCAGCTTGCTTTGGGTACACAGCAGCCACTATAGCACTCACTATTTGATATCTGCTATGAAAGCCCTTGATAGCTAAACGCCCATTATCCACTTTTTAATGCATTGCATGCTAGTGTCTTGCGCTGCTTTATGTGAGCTGCTTAATGTCAGGCATGACAGTTACCAAAAAGAAAATAATTCCTTTAAAAATGGGCAGATATAAATTAAAAAACAAATACAAACAGTTTTAGGTCAGTCCCAATGTATCCCAATCTAAATCATCATTCTTTAGAAAAAAGAACTCCCGAAACCAAGAATATGGTCTATAAAATTCACTAAAATGAATGTCTAAAGTCAAATAGTGATGTGTGTTTGGACTTCAATGATGGAAAGAGAAAGTTATGGGGTACCAGGTAGAACAAGAGCTCTTATGATTTGACTTGCATAATATGTGGTCAGCAAAACAAAAAAGGTTGCTTGTAGTTTTTTAGGAGGCCAACACATACTTTGATTCTTTCCCTAAGACTTAGTGACTTCTCTATCAACTTGCCATCAATTTCCAAATCCCTCAATATCTGATCGGCACCAATTAGATCACTGATACCTGGATTATGGGCATCATCTAAAGATATAGTAATGTCAGCCTTGTAAAAGCTGTAACTAACAGAAATCCATGAAAAGTTGTGTAGCAATGGCCCTCGTTAGTCTTGTTGAAGGCACTCCAAGCACTTGCCTACGCGCTCAGGCAAAGGGAGAAAGCCCAGGAGTGCCTCAATAATCCCCAAGCAAGGGGACTTTACTAAGGCGATACCTAGGCAAGCACCTGGGATGAAGTGAGAGGCATTTGAGTAAGTTCGTCTATGATGTCCGGCACTATTCTTCCTATCCCTGTTGGAGCTTCATTAGCTTTAATTTGAGAGCTATTTTTGAATAAAAGGATTCTTTAGAATGTTCGATGATTTTTCTTGTGCTGTATTATTTAGAAACATCGAATATGTTTTGCGAGTTGTATTTTGCTATCATGTTTGAATCTTGAAGCTGCTAAAGGATGTCCAGTGGTTATTTTTGCTGACTCTTGTTTAAAAACATGAAATGGGAAGTGGCATGTTAATGGTCAAGACTATTATGATTTTTGATGTTCAAACTTGAATAACTAAGCTTATAATGCTGGTATGTTTTCATATACATAAATTATTTATTTCTAATGCATTTATTGAGTTTTTAATAAATTTGAGCCTTGCTTTCCTCAGGCAAGCACCTCTTTGGTGCCTAGTTCCTCAAGAGATATCAGGGTCCTATTGCCTTAAGGGCGTTTTTTGCTTTTGACAAGCTTGGCCCTCATCCTAATGAGGTGGGGTTCAGGATGAGATGGGCAATACTCGTATGTTAGTCAATTATTTGACAAACTAGATTACATAGGTCCTAACAATCAATTAGAATGCATTAACTGAATATCATTAAAAATATTAGGGGAAAAAGGAAGGAACTTAGCAAGCATAATCTCTAGAATTGTCTAGTTAGTGTGCGATAAAGAGAACCATGTCTTAGTGTGAGAATAGAATACCTTATCGATAAATGATGCAGGGTAACAGCGATATGTCTGCTCGAAAGAATTTCCATGATAACCAAATCCATCAAAAAATGGATACTAGAATTAAAAAAAAAAATCATAGAGTTAAAGACATATACTGGAAGAATTAAGCAATCAAGAAGATGTGCTAGCAAAAGAATAATAAATGAAAAAGGAAATAAACTTCTCATCCCAAAATCATCTCAAGCCAATGCACCAAAGCACAAACTAAGCAAAAAACAAAAGGAGAGGGGGACAATTAGTACTCAATAGCAATGATATGCAAACAGCAGCCAGCATCTAGAAAATTTGTCTGCTAAATAGATAATCTAATCACTAAATTTAATGGACATTACTAGTGGCAATGTTGTTGAATTCTATACTATCAAAGAACACTGTTTACCCTCTATTCATGACATGTTTTTGATGGAATCATGCATCATAAATTACTTACTTAAGCAAAGGGTAAAAAAAGCAGGAAACAATATTAGGGCATGTTTTTTGATTGGGAGGAGTTGAACTTTGGAATGAGAATGGGAATAAGTAACTTCCATTCCAGCCATTTGGTTGCGGGGAATCCCATTCCCATTCCAATTCTTAAGGGGGGATGGGAATGTCCTAATCCCCCAAAACCCAATCGTTACTCTCCCCTCGGATTCAAATTTCATTCCCATTTTGGTCATGAACCAAATATGTCAGGATATGGCCATTCCGATTCCCATTCCGATTGATTCTGATTCTAATTCCGGTCACAAACTAAACACGCCCTTAGTGTAGAAATGGCAGGTAGGTTAACATGGTTGCCCACATTCAGTATCAGAATGTGATCCTTGTCTTTAGAACAAGATATTACCTAAGAAAATTTCTTTGCCACCCCTGATACAGTTACAGACATCTTATTCAACAATTCCTATTGTAGTATTTGCAGCTTGTGGTAGACAATTTCCTCTTCTAACATGTAGAATATCATAATGTTTTCCTCATTATAGCCCTACCAACATGGCTAAGCCATCTAGTTGGGTAACAGTATCAGAACAGAGAAAGTAAATGAGACTATTATCATATGTGGGACTGCATCTCAAATTCTGGGTTAACTGCATTAAGAAGAACAGCATTCTCTTTTATTATGACTCAAGCATGTGGCAAGATAAATTTGTGCATGCACATTTCTTTCCCTCTTTTCCCCTCAATGTCTATCTCTCCTCTTTCAAAATTCCCATCTGTGTCCTTTTAGTTTCAAATTTTCACAGGCCGATCCTTTTATTATATTGTTTACTCCTTTATTTTCTGACACAAATACTCTGACTTCCCCATCAATTTATACTGGGTCTTCAATGATTTTCAAGCATTTAAGCATTCAAAATTTCAGATCTAATGTTACTGAAGCTCTCTCAAGCTAACCATAAGTAGTAAACTTATATTGGTATAGAAAACCTTGTTTACCATCCTCTTACACTTCTCCTCTTCACTTTCCCACCTCATAGCATAAAATCCAATGTAGATAGCATAAAATATTAAGCCCTTCAAGATTATTCATCAGCTTCAAGTGCTTCCAACCCACTTTTGATTTCAACCTAAACTTTGTAAGGGTAAATTGCAGGTAGGCATAAATGTAGGTCACTCAGTCATCATTTCCAATGGTGTGTGGTGACAATAAGATACAGGTAACCTTAGCAATCTGATGCATGGTTGAAAACACACAGTCAAGAGACATTAAAATAGCTTGGGTGCATAGGACAAATCATTATACTATCTTACTATCTTATAATTTGACCTCTGGAAGTTCCTTCTTAGGACACATGTGAGATAATGTCATAGTCGAGAAGTGATGCAATTCATGTTGAAGAATATACTTTGCAAATGAAAGCAGGTTGTGAACAGGCATAAAGATCACTCCCTGCAGCCCTTCAGTCAATAAATAGACCAATGATGTGACATCTACTGAGGAATGTGAGAGTCTTGTCCTGCCACAATGAACCCGTTAGGAGAACTAAAACCCAACATCATCTAGTAACCTCAATTCATCACTAACTGAAGTAGTTGTCATGTCTAGTTTCTTCAATAGGGCTTTCAGGGGTAAGATTGAAATAAAGGTAAGCCTCTTATTTATCATTGGATGACTTTCTGTTTTATTTATTATGCTATTGTAGGATGCCCAGGTGAGAGGGTACAGATACCTGAAGTAACTGATATGGGTGTCATATTTTATTGTTGTAATGTTGTAAATAAAAAGCCTTTTAAGGACTTAAAGTTTGCTTCCAATCCAATTTAAGAGAGACTTTAAACAACCCTATGGTCAGTCACCATACAATGTATTTGGCCTTACATCCACCAATGCTGCATTGCCAGTCATTCTCTAAAAGGCCCGGTATCAAGAGACTTAAATGCAAATAACAGAATCACCTTATGAAATTATCTCATGAAGTTTTAATTTTAGAAAGTTCATCTATAATGCTGTTTTGCACGTTGTTTACAACTTACATGCAAGCATTGTGAAGATCAGGATCATACGGTAAAATTGTAGAAGGTGGATCAGAATTTCAGATTCTTTTTACATAATATGACGTTGCTACTAAATATAGGAATTGGCAGCATCATTATGGAAACAAATAAAACATATTATGTGGCATTACCCACAGGGTAAGAAATGCAAACCCACTCATCTTTGGACAAAGAACAACAGATTTAAAAGGATGGAAAATGCACAGCATTTAACAAACAAATGATCCTGGATGTAATGGATAGTGCTTAAATTTCAGATTCTGCAAAAGATAATAATTTGGGCTCAACTAGGATAGCAAGTAAATATATCAGAAACAAAAATGCTACTAAAACGTTTGATTTTGAAAGTTAAGGCCATGTTGCATACCATTTTGCTTAGATCCACGTGCTTGACTCTTCAGACCTCCTAAAGGAAGGCAGCAAATCAGAATAATTAAGAAGCATAACTTCAGGATTAAACTGTACATGCAAATCTCGCAAAAAAAACTAAGAATTGAAAGTAAGATACTAAAAATTCAAATTATAGTATAAACCCGGACTTTCTTATGCAACCTGCAACCGTGTTTATGGAAGACCAATTATTGAAATAGTATGATAACATGTTATATACAATCTGTACAGCTATCAAGACTTGCAAGCAGTCTAATTGTCAAAGTTCCCCAAACCAACCAACAACTAACCCAACTTAAGGCTACTCTAGAATCACAACCAAATACTTGTCTTCACATTGCATAGTTGTCAAATAGCTCAGGCAAGTCTCAGTGATGGACCCTCCCATAGCCTTGGCAATAGACCAGCCAAATAGTCAACCACCCAGGCAACATATTTTTTACAGCATTCATCAAATAATTTATATTCATATCCCCATTATTGACTAAAACTTGCATCCACAATAAATTATCCACATCAGATAACCCAAATATACATGGGTAACAATTCACATATGACTTAACTTATAATACTTCAAAGTCTATTACAAAATTATTATTTGATCTAAACTCATAGAATACAACTACCAAAGGTTATTGTTAACAAGAGTATGCTACTAGTATACAACAGTAGTAAGAGTAGAATTGTTGATACTATTGAAGATATATGAAAAGAAAGCAAAGCAATGTTTCTTCTTTCTATAGCATGATACAACGAAAAAATCAAGAATAGAGATCAAAATGTATAAAACATAGCAGAATATTTCTAACAACTATTTTGAATAGAGCAAAAAATTACCAAAAAGAAATTGAGAAAACTGAAATCAGCCATGTTTCCGAGAAAGAAAAAAAGGGTATCAGAGCATTCAAAGGTCTTTCACAGACAAGGAGGAGAGGGGAAAGAAAAGAAAAGAAATAAAAATCCCAGCCTATTTTAGAGACTTCGACCAATCTTATTCCTGAGGAATAGCAACAAGGAATAAAAGAAAAAAAGGAAAAAAAAAAAAAAGGAAGAGAGAGAGAGAGGGAAAAGAACTCGACTCACTTAGCCAAGATCGAGCGAAGTAGGATCGTGCGACTGAGAGGTAGACAGAGCGAGTCCCCTCTTGTGCCCTAGGTCAGATGAGAGCGAGAGGCGTTACCAAGTTGAACAAGATGAAGCAAAACATAGTAATATTGGAAAAAAATATGGGATAATTCGGAACTATGGATAAGATTCAACAACAAAAATTTAAAAATATTTCCAAATAAGAAAGAAATCAAGGGATAACCAAATGAGTAAAGGAACTAGATCGAGCAAGTTCTTCGGAGCGATCCCAACAAGGAGAGTCAAGGGAAGAATAGGTACCTTTGGAGGAAAAGACGATCGCATCGAGAGGAACCGGAGAATCTGGGTAGCGTAAAAGCGAGGGGAACAAGGTGGTGGTTGATTAAGAATCGACCGGGCCGGCCAGCTATCCGAGCCGGGGCCGGAATTTTATTTCTTGGGCTTGGGGGCGGATTTACGTTAGAAAATTTTAGAAAGCCGGGGTTCAAGCCCAAGTAGAACTCGGACCCAGGCCTGATCCGAAACCCTACCGAGCCAACGTGAATTACCCTATTTGTAGGGCCGCAGATGGGCTTAGACCAGGCCTAGGCCCATCAGGCCGGACCAACTTCCGATCCGGCTGCGGGCTAGATCCGAATAATTTCATTCCGAGTTTAGATTTAAATATAGAGTCCATTTATTTTTGAGGCTAGACTCAAATATTTTATTGACCTGAATCAAATCTGATCTGAGGTCAAGCCCAAACAAGACAAATGGAGCCTGAATTCAAGCCCGAATAAATCTCAAAACACTTCATCATCCTTTTTTTTAAATCTTTGAGCTCACAACTATTGAATATCAGTGTTTTCAAGGTTTTATAGAATCTTTTGAAGGGATAATAGTTAGAATTTGATTCAAGACATATTAAAATGATTAGAATTTTAAATTATTATTGAGAAAGTCATTTGTGATTTAATGAACTACAGTCCACTCTACAAATTCGAATTAGGCCAATTGGATTCGGGCAAACCCAAGCTTGGGCTCGAGCCTAGTTTTTCAAAAATTTTTGGGCTTAAGCTTGATCCGAAGCTCAATAAAACTTTCGGGCTCGGCTCAGGTAGGAATGTGGCGCAGCCCATGTCCAATCCTACCTATTTGGGACAAATATTGGGAGACCTAATTTGGCCGAATTGGAATTAGGCATCCACTAGTGACATAAAGCTTAAAAAATTACATTGTAACTATAAGCATCTCAAATCTCTATAAAGCCATTCAAACTAACAAATTAGCTATGTTCCACAAACACAAATAAAGCATAAATATAAGCTTCAATATTGATTTGGTCTTTCATTCATAATGATATGGATCATTATAATGGATTTTGGACCTGGTTAGAGCACAATTTTCAGATCTGGTTCGGGCTCATTTATGTATGTATATAAATCTTGCTCCTCTATATCATAATTTAACTTGTGGGAGGATGTTCTTTACATTATAATCATGCATGCAACTTTTAGATTCAATATTTTAATGTGCTGTTGTTGCAAGTCTCCAAGCTGATGTCAGTCACCTACCAACATGGAGCTCGAAAATGGTAGAAGGGTGATTTCTTCTTGAGAAACTTGCAATAAAAGTCCGTACTCATCAGAGGTATTTCAATAGAGAATCCTCCGATATCTAAGTTAGTTAGAGCTTGAGAACATAGAAGAAAGAAGAGAAGAGACACAAGAGTGAGAGTATGGGCATTATTCTCTATATATGTACTTGCTTAACTTAGTGTCTTTTTGTTACCTATTTATATAAAGATGGGGCTTTAGGTTGTTATGCCTAAATCCAGTAGGCCATTAGATCCTAATTTATTAGATTATTAGACCTTAATCAAATAGACCGTTAGGATAGAAAATCTATCCACAAATCTGTAAATCATAGTTGTTAGTCATGGGCGTTAGTTATCCATGTTCTAGAAGCCATTGAAAGAATTCAATGATTTGACCTCACCATTGAGATGGCTAGTGACTTGAGATTGGCATAGCACTAGGATGCCGCCTCCATTTGAATTTGTGATTGATCGAACATATATGAGGTCATAATCCTCAGGACGGCATTGTCTGACGTCTAGATCAATTTTGATGAGCTAAAGTTGGTATTTGCCAAATCGGCATGCATTCGGTGATGAAGTCAGCTATCATCCAGGGTCATAGAGTCGGGCTACTTCTTTTTGAGTTGGAGCTATGATGTGATTCAAGTCAACTCAGTTCTAAGCCAAGGTACTATGGTTGGTGAAAAATAGCTCACAGAAATAACTGACACTCCAACACGTACTCTCCATTTCCAAGCTGAAGTGACTTGATGACTTCAGGCAATGGGAGCAACTTGCCAGTGGAGCCATTCTTAGTTATTGGGTACTTCCGAGATCGACTTCGAGTTAATGCTAGGACTTGTGCTGTCATTATTGTGTAGAATATTGTAGGCTCTAGTTTCCAAGATGATACTTTCGATGAAGCACCATAATTATAGAAGTGTTGGAATTAAGGTGGCGCATTGAGATCATTTAAAACATACGATTCTGAGGGTTTCTTGGTTACTAGTACACCATATCGGGGGTTGACACGTGGTAGAGCACACATTTTTCATAATCACTATAGTTACTGCAATGATCAAAGACTGACATATGTCAACATCTCAGATGGATGTGTCAAACCACCGGATTGATCAAGATCGTTGGTATCATTATAAATATCGTCTCCTCCATGCGCTTATTTTTCACCTTTGACTGCTCTTTTGCCTAGTGTTCCACCTTCATAGCCATCGAAAGAGTTCTCTATTGCTATCCATCACTCTTAGAGCTTTCAATGATCAGTTTTTAAGCCACCACCAATCATTTGATGGGCTTCTCTCATCCATTCCTATCTTTTTTTTGCATTTTCTTAGTTCTTTCCTGTAGCTATTAGGATTTCTTCAAGTAGGCCTTTCATCTTGTTCTTTTCGTGCTTTTCTTTCATTTTCTTTACATTTTCCTCTTATTTTTGTCTTCTCTTTGATCCAAATGGAATCCGACGGTAGTGAGACCCAAGGTGATGATTGTCAGGCTGATCGGGCTCTTGATCAATCCCTCCTCGGATTGGATCCAAGGTGGAACCTCGAGCTGCTACTACCTCAAACCCTCCAACCTGGTCTGAATCCTTCAGTTCGAATGCTCCTTAGTAGGGTCTGGATGCAGAGAGGTCCACCCTTATTGAGTCTATTCTAGAAAGAATCCAAGCTCAGTATTAATTCTTTGATCAGTTTCGATTGGAGCCACCTGGTCGAGATGGCTGAGTGACTAATCTCCTCAGGAGCACCTTATGATTTATGAGGAATTCCTCTGAGCCAAACTCCAATCTTCCCTTTATCCTTTCACTTCTAATCTTCTTGATTTTTATCGACTCATCCCCATTCAAGTCAGTCTGAATGGTATTCAAATAATTATAGCTTTTATTGTTCTTTATATTCTTATCGAGATTGAACTGAGGTGCTCATTATTTTAAGCATTTTTTACCTTGAAGAGGCACCCCCAAAATAAAGGTTAGTAGTGGTACTTCACTCATGAGGGCTACTAGTTCGTCAAGGGATTGCCTTTCTCTATTCACGACTAGAAAAGCCATCTCTTTTTCATCTCTTTCAATCTCCCACAGGGCTTTAGTTGGATTTGGAGGCACCCATAGACCTCCTAAGTAAGTGTGTCAAGCTACTTCTCAAGGACAAGGAGTATATTCAAAAATTATAATACATGGAGATTTCTGATAAGTCATATATTTGTACATTTATTTTAGATATTTTGATAATAAATGGTGCTAACATCTTCTAAAAAATCTAATTTCATAAATAAATTAAATTTTTTATAAAAATAAATAATTTTAAAAATATAAAATTAGAGCATATTTATAAAAAATAGATGTCAAGCTAATTGAGTAATTTAAGCATCAAAATAATTAAAAAATTAATAAAAAAATTTAATTAATATTTTTTTCTATTTTTCAGGCATAAAATCTAAGCAAAATCAAGCAAAAATATTAAAAATTTTATTTTAAATAGCTTTCGTTGTACGGTGGACTGGCTGCCCGATCCACAAACTTAGGTCGCGGTCTACAGCACAGTACCTCCAATCCATGTCATGGCTCATGGTGGGTGGATGGCTTTTACACGATCTGACAGTTGAGATTGCGTTGAACATCTGATCGGATGGTCCAGAGTACGCTTTACCATATCAAATGGTGGTGGCCCACTTCTTTACAATCCAATGGTTAGAAATAATTCTGAAACAAGATCAGATGGCTGTGGTTGGTTGCCTACTGAGAACTAAACTAGAAGAGAATTTTTTGGTACCATCCGACAATCTTGAATTAATCCATCACATGATTCGACGGCTGACATTGAATCCAGTTGAGAATTGAAGATCTTTTGCATTGACCAACGATCGAAAGTTAATCCATCATGCGATCTGACGGCCAGTATCGATCCTGACTATGATAAAGAGATAAGCGATGATTTTTTGATGAAATCTGGATGGTCCAAACAAGATCCGATGGCCAGAAAAATTATATGCGGGGTGGACATGTTTTAAGGGATTTTAGGACTCCATTTTCTACTAGAAAAAGAAAAAAATTTCAACTATAAAAGAGAAAGTTCGGGAATAAGAGAAAAGGCAGAGAAAAATAGTGAAAAATAAAAAAATAAAAAAATTAGAAGAAGTTTAGAAATCTAAAGAGAAAAAAAAGAGAAGTCAGTTCGCTCAATGAAGTACGAAGAAAATAGAAGAGGTCGTCAATCATCTTTCCGACAATGTTGTACCGATCAACTTTAGATTTTTGTTACAATTTTATTTTATTTTATTATTTTTTTAAATTTTTATAATTAAATTTTAATTTTAATTAATATAAAATTTATTTTTATTATACTTTAAATTTTTGTTATTTATTTTTATTGTAAGTAGATACTAAGATCTAGTTAGTAGATCTTAGTATCAATTTATTTTTATACTCTTTAAATTAATATTTTTTATTTTTATTATAAGTAGAAGCTATGATCTAAATAGTGGACCTTAGTATCTGATTTATTTTTTAAATTTTTAAATTTTATTTTTTTACTTAAATTATTTTTTTTTAAAAAAATTTGATAAAAATTAAAGTTATCAAATCAAAGCACTGTATTTTCTGTGGATTCGACCTAACTCACTACTTTCTATATATTTTTTAATTTTTAAAAATTAAAATTAATTTGATAATTACGGTGTCCTAACGACAGCATCACGACATTATCAATTTTTGACATCGTTATCGGGAGAGGCATCAATTTTAATATTTAATTTTTTTAATTTTTTTGTAAATATAGCTTACTATTTTTTTGGATTTTTTATGTTTTTGTAGAAGAAAAAAAGAAGAAAAGAAGGGCAAAACACTTCAAGTTAGTGAGATCAATCCTAACCCTAAACTACTTTCTTTTTTTAGTATTAATTATTATTTTTTTAAATTAATATAAAATTTATCTAAATAAATCTAATAAAAATTACATAACAAGAGTAGAAACTTAATTATTTAGAAGTATTCATTATCTTAGATTTACTTTTCATAATCGCTAGAGATAAGGTAAGCTTTCAAGTTTGATTAATTTCATGAATATAATTTAGTTGCATAGAATCTCTTGTTTGAAATTAGTTGTGCATATTCATCTCAAATTAATTTAAGGACAACATCCATAACAAGATAAGAAAGAGATTTTATCATCCTTTCTTAGTCCAAAAATAACCAACCAGCATCCATCATTAACGCAAGCCCAATTAAAATTCAATAGACGTTGACTCTTAGGATCAATTGAGTTCAGTTAGAGTATGGTGATGAAATTAAGTGCAAAGTAAGTTTAGACTCACCTCTGAAACTGGTGTATAAGACAAGAGGTTATAAAGGCTAAACCTAAGTAGACTTATGGTTATTTAATTGGTTTCATTAGCTTATCTGGCCAATCCAATTGGTGTCTAAGGCAAGCAACGAGGGAACCCCTACAACCTCACCTCTTAACTGGCTAGTTGAAAGAAGTGAAAACATACCCAACTTGCATCTAGGCTAAGCCATTCTACATTGAACAGTTAGATCTAAGAAGTCCGTAGGTATTTTAGGTTTAATTGCTTGCTAACTTGATTGTAATTAACACTTAACCACAACTAATTCTTCTCATCTATCATATCTAGGGCTTTCTTAAGGTTCTTACCTTTAGAACTTCTCTCTTTCTTCCTCTTCTCCTTTCTTTCTCCCTCTACTTAAAAAAAAAAAAATCTAAACTACACATATTAAGATTTGCACTGATATATGCACGGTAGGAGGTCTCTTTATCCTGATCTAGTTGAACTTAATCCTGAAATTGAATGACTAATTCACGTTAAACTTGAAAATCAAATGGTTGGAAATCCTGAAGAACCACCTAGATAGATGAAGGAATATTTTATTCCTTCCACCTATAACCCATCAATTTGTATCCACTTCCTTGATATCCTTGCAAGCCATTATAAGATCAAGTCAAAAACAATCCAGATGCTCCCATCTTTCTATGGGAACACCAATGAAGATCCTTACAAGCATCTAGATGAGTTTTTAGAAATCTGTTCCATAGTAAAGATCCAAAATTTTATTGATGATGCATTTAGACTGACCCTATTCTCCTTCTCACTTAAGGACAAAGTCAAGTACTGGTTTGACACAATAGGGAGACCAATCCAAACTTGGGCTGAAATACAGCATGAGTTTTTTAAGAAATTCTATCCCATAGATCGAACCAACACCATGAGGTGGCCATCACTAGATTTACTCAGTTTTCAAGGGAACAAATTCATGAATCATGAAACAAACTTAAGAAACTTCTTAGAAAATACCCAGACTATGGTCTATCTAAGTGGCAAATTGTTCAAACTTTCTATGAGGATTTAGGTGATCAGTATAGATAGATGGTTGATGCATCTTGTGGAGGTACATTCATGAGTAAGAGTGAGGATGAAGCTTATACTTTATTTGAAATCTTGAGTGAAAACTCGATCAACTATGCTTCATTATCTTCCTATGAAAGATCGATTCCTCACCAGAAGCAGACAAAAATTTTTGAGATTAAACAAACAAACTCTAGTTTTAAGGCTGACTTGAATTTAATAGCTAAAAAATTAGATAAAGTCGACCTTCTTATCCAGAAGTTAAATCAGTTCCTAATCCTAGGTCATCAATCTCCTGTACAATACACACCACCTCTCAATTATCAAAAAATTTATTCTATCTGTGCTAGCCCTGCCTATCATGTGAGTGAATATCCCACGAATATATAATTTTTATCTTTCATCCAAAAATAAGTTTAAGCTACTCAAGCTTACTCCAAACCTATTAACAATTCATTCTCAAACACATATAATCCAAGTTGGAGGAACCACTTTAATTTTTCTTAGAGACCCCAACAGACTCAAGCTCAGACTCAAATTTTTTCAGTGCAAAACTTTCAAAATAGACCCCAATATTAAAATTATACCTATAATAGAGGTCAGCTAAGTCAGCCTATCCAGCTACCATATCACAATCAACCATCATACCCACTTCCTCAACAGACCAATCTAGCTGATAATAGATTTAATCAACTTCAACAATTGATTATGATCTAACAGTAATCTATTGTCAGGTTAGAAGTACAAATAAGATAGTTAGCTGAGTCTACCATAAGTAGAGAATCAGGTCAATTGCCAAGCCAACCAATACCAAATCTCAGGAACAATCCATCTACCCACCAATCACCTGGATCTAGTCATCAATCCAATGTCCCATCTAAGAATCTTCAATTTGAGAATACCAAAGTAATTTCTAAGCTTAGAAAAGGTAAGATTCTTAAGGATCCATATCAAGATCAGATGAGAGAGGCTAATACTGATGCTAGCCAAAATGAGAACTTGAAAGAAGAGATTAGTACTGAGACTAACTCAATAGAAGAATCTGAGCTCAGAATTGGTACTAATACTGATTCTAATCTGAGTGAAAAATATAAAAAAAAAGATATATAAATCAAGAGTTCCGTTCCCTTCGGCCCTAGAAGTCAGTTCTTCCCGCAAAAAATAAGGAACACACAACGAGGAACTAATGGAGTTGTTTAAGCAAGTTCATATTAATCTATCCCTCTTCGATGTGATTCAATATGTTCTGACTTACGCTAAATTTTTTAAGAAACTTTGCATCCAAAAGTGTGAGTCACAAATCACAAAGAGAATTATGCTGTCTGAGGATGTTAGTACAGTCCTATTGAACCTATTATCTCAAAAAATAAAAGATCCTAGTACTCCTTTAATTTCATGTATTATAGGAGGTATCACCTTTGATCGAGCTTTGTTAGACTTAGGAACTAGTGTCAACCTACTTCCAACCTTGGTCTATGAAAAATTTGGTATAGGAGAACTAAAACCTACGTCAGTTATTTTGCAACTAGCTGACAGATTTGTAAAGATGCCACGTGGTCTGATCAAGGATGTCATTGTCAAAGTAAATACATGTTATCTTTCAGTAGACTTCCTCATACTTGATATGAAACCATCCCAAGAGCTGAATCAAAATTCCATAATTTTAGGACGTCTATTCTCAGTCACTGCCAATGCCAATATTAATTGTAAAACAGGAGCTATAGATATTTTTTTTGAAGATCAAAAGATGATAATTAATATTTTTAATGCCTCGAAGTATGCTTTAAAGGAGAAAAGCTGTTCGATAATTGATCTGATAAATGAGATAGTTGAAATCAATTCCTTCTTAGATTTAATAGAAAATAATTTTCTGGATGAGCCCATTAAAGAAACTCAAAATCAGGGGGTGAATGTCTTGCTTGATTCACCTCACCCATTACATTCACTACTATGGTCAATGAGAATTGAGCCCTTACCTAAGCTAGAAACTGAACCACTACGTCCTTCAATTCAAGCCTCACCACAACTTAAACTGAAACCTTTACCTAAATCACCTAAATACGTATTTTTAGGATATGAAAAAATCCTATTAGTAATCATTGCTTTTGACCTAACCCCTGAGCAGGAAGACCAATTGCTGTATGTGTTGAAAATACATAAAGAGATCATAGGTTGGATCGTTGCAGATTTGAAAGGTATTAGTCCATCGATATGCATGCACCACATTTATATAGAGGACAATGCCAAATCCATCCGAGAAATGCAAAGATGGCTCAACTCGAATATGCAGGATCTAGTCAAGAAGGAGGTAATTAAATGATTAGATACTGGTATCATTTATCCTATTTCTGAGAGCCACTTGGTGAGTCCCACTCTAGTTGTTCCAAAGAAATTTAGACTCATAGTTGTCCGCATCGACCATGGAGATCTAGTGCCAACATGACTTTCTACTAGGTGGCGTGTCTGTATAGATTATAGAAAACTCAATGCAGCCACTCGTAAAGATCATTTCTCCTTACCTTTTATTGATCAAATCCTAGAAAGACTAGCTGGTCAATGATATTTCTACTTTTTAAATGGATACTCAGGATACAATCAGATAACAATCTACCCAGAAGATCAGAAAAAGACCACCTTCACATGCCCCTATGGAACTTTTGCTTTTCGTAGAATGCCTTTCGGATCGTGTAATGCACCCATGACCTTTCAAAGGTGCATGATGTCAATATTTTCAGATATGGTAGGAGATTTCTTAGAGATATTTATGGATGATTTTTTAGTCTTTGAAGAATCTTTTAAGAGTTGCCTCATCAATTTGAAGAGAATGTTAAAATGATGTATTGAGGTCAATCTAGTTTTAAGTTAGAAAAAGAGCCATTTCATGGTTCAAGAGGGGATCGTCTTAGGGCATATTATGTCAAAAAGAGGGATTGAGGTTGATCGAGTAAAGATCAAACTAATTTTTAAACTTTCTCCACCCACTTCTATCAAATAAATCAGATCTTTCCTTGGCCATGTAGGATTCTACCGTCGCTTCATCAAAGATTTTTCTAAAATATCCCATCTTTTGTGTAATCTGCTCGCTAATGATGTTCCTTTTAACCTTAATGAAGAATGTCTTAAGGCTTATGAATTTTTGAGAGAAGCTATGACCAAAGCTCCAATTATCCAACCTCCAAACTGGTCACTATCTTTTGAGATCATATGTGATGCTTTTGATTTTGTCATGGGAGCTATCTTGGGCTAAAGGAAAACAAATATCCCATGGAGATTTATTATACTAGCAGAACTCTGAATGAAGCTCAAATGAATTATACCACAACTGAGAAAGAGTTACTAGCTGCAGTGTTTGCCCTAGAAAAGTTTCGATCATACCTGTTAGGATCAAAAATTATAATTTATTCGGATCATACGGCTTTGAGATATCTGCTCTTAAAAAAAGATGATAAACCATGATTGATTAGATGGATCTTACTACTACAAGAATTTGATATTGAAATTCAAGACAAGAAGGGATCTGAAAATATTGTAGCGGACCACCTATCTAGGATCTTAGTTGAAGATTGTGAACCTATATCAATTAGAGAATCTTTCTCGGATGAGCAACTTCTAGTAGTTTCACACACAAAGGCCTCTTGATTTGTAGATATTGTGAATTACTTAACAGTTAGACAAATTCCTGATGGCTGGTCTAAGAATGAAAAAGATCGATTTTTTGCTCAAATCAAATATTATTTTTGAGAAGATCTTGAACTTTTTCGAATTTGTATTGATCAGATCATTCGTAGATGTATTTCTGAAACTGAATAATTGAGTATCTTGAAATTCTGTCATACTTTTACTTGTAGAGGATATTTTTTTGGATGGAAAACTATGGCCAAAGTATTGCAAAGTGATTTTTACTGACCCATATTGTTTAAGGATGCTTATACTTTTAGTCAGGAATGTCTAAGGTGTCAAGCTTTAGAAAATATTTCAAAGAAAGACATGATTCCTTTGAACCCCATCTTGATAGTTGAAATTTTTGATGTTTGAAAAATTGATTTTATGAGATCTTTTCCACCCTCCAATGGTTTTGAATATATTTTGGTGGCCATCGATTATGTTTCTAAATAGATTGAGGCAATGGCAACATGAACCAATGATCATAAGATAGTCATAAAATTTGTTTAAAGGAATATCTTTTCTAGATTTAGATTTTCATGTGATATCATTAACGACGGAGGTACCCATTTCACAAACTATCAATTTCAAACACTGCTGTGAAAATATGGGGTCACACATAAGATAGCTACACCATACCATCCACAAACAAGTGGTCAAGTTGAAATATCTAATAGGGAGATCAAAAAGATCCGGCAAAAGACTATGAGGCCTGATGTAGAGATTGATCAGATCGATTAAATGATGCATTATGGGCCTATAGGATAACTTATAAAAATCTATTGGAATATCTCCCTACAGATTGATCTATGAAAAAGTATATCATCTTCTGGTAGAACTTCAACACAAAGTATATTAGGCAATCAAGCAACTGAATTTTAATTTGAAACAAGCTGTTTCCAACCGGATGTTGCAACTGAGTGAATTGGATGAATTGAGATGGGAGACTTATAAAAATTCATGAATTCATAAAGAGAAAATAAAAGTCTTTCATGACAAACACATTTCAAGAAAAACCTTCAAATCAAATCAACAAGAGTGGTTATCTAATTCAAGGCTAAATTTATTTTCAAAAAAATTGAGATCTAGATAGAATGGATCTTACATAGTAAATCAAGTTTTCCCACATGATGCAATCAAACTTTATGATCCTAAATTTAAAATTTTTTTTAATATAAATGGTCAAAGATTGAAATCATATATTGAAGGAATGTCACTAAATCGAACTATTGATCAAATAGCATTAACAGACCCACACTGAACTGAGCTGTATTGTGTCTGGCTGAAGATAGTAAACTTAGCACTTTCTGAGAGGTAACCCAGCTTCTATTTTCTGATATCTTTTTTATTTTATTTAGGTTAATCAAATCTTACTTAGTATTTTTTGTAAGAATTTGAAGATAATATTGGCTAAGTTGAGAGTAGAACCAATTTTGAAAAGACTTCTGGATCAGGTGACATTTCTCCTTTTCTTTCTCTTTGTATGCACTCTTTATTTTTCTAACTCTATTTAGGATAATATCAAATTGGAGGAGAGAGAATAAAAAAATAAAAAATAAAAAAAAATACCTTCAATATTTTTTTTTGAGTTCTCAAGTTAGTATTTAGCATTTAAGTACCTTATTATACTTAAGAATCGAGTTAAACTAAGTATTTTTAAAAGAAAATTGATGCACAGATCAGAGAGTTTGTGAGATATCTAGGGATCAAATATTAAGAAAATTTAATAAAAAGTTAAATTTAGAACTTAAATAGTTTTTCTGGAGTATTTTTAAATTTTTCTACTAACATCAAAAAAGAGTTTACTTTCTATGGGCTTGTGTAGGGTAACTATATATTTCTTCATATATATATATATATATATATATATATATATATATATATATATATATATATATATATATATATATATATATATATTAGTACTTTATGCTGAGTAATCGAATCTCTTTGCCTAAGCAAGCATTGAGTTTCATGTCAAAAGATATAAAAAGCAAAGAAGCTTTGTTATAAAGTTAGTTTTAACTCGTAGCCTATTTAATTCGAGTAAGTAAGTCCGAGGCATATTCTATACGTAGTGCCCTAAAATAATTTGGTTTGAAAATCATGGTCTAAAAACTCACTATATAAATCAAATAAAAAGCTTAAAGGGTTAAGACACTTAATAGTGATGCAACTTTAAAAAAAAAATCAATAAATGAAGGATGGAAGTAACAATATACTTACCTATATGAAGGTTAATGATTTGGAGATAAAGATAGAGATAATTTAAAAAAAATTTAGTGTTCTTAGCTTAACTCTCATATTGATTAGTATTAATATATCAATGACGTACCTTGCTCACGCTTTACTGAACATCGATGGTCTTTTTGAAAATTATCTAGTAAAATTTAAAATTCTAAGTTAAACGATACTTACCTCTAAATTCTTTCTTTGCTCAAGGATGAGTAAAGTTCAAATTGGAGAGTGTGATAAGTTGTATATTTATATATTTATTTTAAATATTTTTGATAATTAATGATACTAATATCTTCTAAAAAATCTAATTTCATAAAAAAATTAAATTTTTTTATAAAAATAAATAATTTTTAAAAAAAATATAAAATTAGAGCATATTTATGAAAAGTAGATGTCAAGCTAATTTAGCAATTTAAGCATCAAAATAATTAAAAAATTAATAAAAAAATTTAATTCTTATTTTTTCTTATTTTTTAGGTATAAAATTTGAGCAAAATCAAGTAAAAATATCAAAAATTTCATTTCAAATAACCTTCGATGCATGCTGGACCGATTGCTCAATCCACAAAACTTGGGTCACAGTCTATAGCACAGTACCTCCGATCCACGTCGCGACTTATGGCAGGTGGATGGCTTTTGCACAATTCGATGATTGAGATTGCATTGAACACCCAATCGGACAATCTAGAACATATTTTACCATATCAAGTGATGGTGGCCCAATTATTTATGCGATCCAATGGTTAGAAACAATTTTGAGGTGAGATTGGATGGCTGTGGTTGGTTGCTAGCTGAGAACTAAACCAGAAGAGAATTTTTTGACACCATCCAACAGTCTAGAATCAATCCATCATGCGATCTGATGGCTGACATTGAATCCAACTGAGAACTGAAGATCTTTTGCACTAATCAACAATCGAAAGTTAATCCATCACACAATCTGACAGTCAGTTTCGATCCCGACTGTGATAAGGAGATAAGCGATGATTTTTTGATAAAATTTGGACGGTCCAAACAAGATCCGACGGTCAGAAAAATTATACGCGGGGTGGACACGTTTTGAGGGGTTTTAGGACTCCACTTTCTATCAAAAAAAGAAAAAAAAATTATCTATAAAAGAAAAAGTCCAAGAATAAGAGAAAAATAGTAAAAAAAAATAAAAAATTTAAAAAAATTTAGAGATCAAAGGAGAAGAAGAAGAAAAATCAGTTCGCTCCATGAAGTATGAAAGAAGGAGAGGTCCTCAACCATATTTTTGACAAGACTGCACCGATCAACTTTCAATCTTTATTATAGTTTTATTTTATTTTATTATTTTTTTAAATTTTTTATAATTAAATTTTAATTTTAATTAATATAAAATTTATTTTTATTATACTTTAAATTTTTATTATTTATTTTTATTGTAAGTAGATGCTATGATTTAATTAGTAGATCTTAGTACCAATTTATTTTTATACTCTTTAAATTCATATCTTTTATTTTTATAGTAAGTAGAAGCTAGGATCTAAATAGTAGATCTTAGTACCTGATTTATTTTTCATACTTTTAATTTCTATTTTTTGACTTAAATTATTTTTTTAAAAATTTTATTTTTTTGATAAAAATCAAAGTTATTAAATCAAAGCACTGTCTTCTCTATGGATTCGACCCGACTCGCTACTTTCTATGTATTTTTTAATTTTTAGAAGTTAAAATTAATTTGATAATTATGGTGTTCTGACGATAACATCGCAATATTATCAATTTCACTATTAAAGGAGCTTCTAGCAGAGCAGGTTTTATATGATGCTGGTATCAACTCAGCTAGTTCTTTGGGCATGGCCAATCTCCTTGACTTAAGCTTTTTATTTTGGCTCCACTTTTGTGTTTGGTAGAATACTATCTCTTTGTTTGTTGTTGCAGTGATGAGGTTGATCTTGGAGTCATTGAGGTTATCCCTAAAGAAGAGGTCGGGCCCTTTTGGTGGTGAGGCATCATCATCTAAGAAGAAGCAATGGGTGGCTGCTCCTCCACCCAAAACAATGCTGACCTCATGGACCTCCAGAAATGAGTTACTGGATATCGATGATGAGCCAGAGGTTGTCATTGCAGCCCCACTGAGGTTGGCTCCACCGACCTCTCCAAAGATGGGCAAGGCTCGGAGTCCGACAACACGTCGCCACTCTTCTCCTTTCTCAAATCTAGTTCCACCACTGAGGGCTGCACCATCTCTATTCACCCCAAGCTTATCTACAGCAAGAGCCTGGGGTCAGGCCCTCCTCATTCGGGAGTGAATCATGACTTTGATAAAGATGGCTAAGAGGTTTGACTCCAAACTATTAGATGCTCAACTCATCTAGAAGTTGATACAAATGATCCTCCTATTGATAGATTGGTCAATGAGCAAGTTCCAACACATGGAGAAGATTATGAGTTGGGGCTTCTCCTAGCTCCTTGCGGTAAATCTTCTTCTTTCCTCTCTCTGTCTCTTTTTTTTTTAAGTTCAATTTTTTTTTGACCTCCACAACTTGATAGTTTTGTCCCCTCTTTTTTCTTTTGCAGCTTCCATGACTTCGCTATGCTTAATGAAGGAATTTTGAACTTCTGCAACTTGAGGCCGAAGTTGAAGGATAGGACTTGAGCTGCTAAAGACTAAGCTCGGGTTGTCGAGGAGAGGGCTTCTCAGATTCTATCCGAGCTTTAGGAAACCAATGATAAGATGGGGATCCTTGAGGGGAAGGTCACCTACAAGAATGTAGCTACCGACATCCAATGAAAAAAGGTTGCTGAACTAGAGAGGGAGCTGGTGGCAGTTGTGGAGGTTCGAAGGGTAGCCAAGGTGGAGCTCATGGCAAGCAGGAAGAAGGTAGTCGAGAAGAAATTTTTAGCTGTTATTGAGGTAAAGCTCCAAGCTATGGAGGAGTACAAAGCCTCAGAGGCATTCGAGATGGAGATCACAGAGGGCTCCACATCGACCTTCACCATGGGCGTCGACCTCTACAAGATGCAGGTAGCCTGCTCTTCCTCAAAGTCAATATAGATCACCTGAACCCCGAGGAGCAGAAAGATGAGGCTGAGAAAGATGATACAAATGGTGCCACTCCCTCGATAGCACTCAGGACAAATGAGATAGAGGATGGTAGAATAGATGTTGCTCCTACCTCGATAGCACTGTTGGAGATGAATTCTGAAGATGAGGCTGATGAAGATGGAGCAAACATCGGTTCTGCTTCAAACACCATGCCAGCCACTGAGCCCATCACTGTAACTGATGCTTCTGCAGATCATCAACTGTGAACCATAATGCCAAGCTAGCCGAGTGGTATCAGATGGTGCTGACCACCCTTGCACATATAGAAATCATAATTTTATGGATGGAAAAACTCTAAATCAGGGGTAGGACCCAACAACTGATGATCCTCCTAAGGTGATTCTAATGTCTGAAGTCGAGATTGAAGCTCCTCAATTTTATATCTTTTTGTTCTTTTTTGTACCTCAAACTTATAATCGGAGTAGATGTTATATGAATCTTCTAACTTAATGAAAAAGAACTTCATTTTTTTTCACTTTGTCACTACTTTGCTTCTTTATTGCTTGAGATGTTTGAATCTTTGAGATCATAACCGAATTATCCGCATGTAATCAAAGTTAATTTCGGTTTGGAAATGAACTAAAGTCCAATTTAGCCTTTTAAGATAGTCATCAAGGTGAACTTGGGTTCGAAAAGGAGTTGAAGTTCGAATTAGCCCTTTAGGATAGGTCATCATAGCGAGCATGCAATTGTGTGTAGAACTAAAGTTCGAATTAGCCTTCTAGGGCTGGTCGTCATAGTTGTTGAGATGAAGTAAGCTCTTTGAAGCTTATCACCATGGTAATCCTTATCAAGTTTTCCAAGATCGGTCTCCTAGTCGAGGCTAGGGCCTTCGCATGATCATGTGTTGCTTTCCAGCATTATCAGGATCCAAGGTGATCATCAGTTCTTGATTTTGAGTTCAAAGCTCCCACCTTAGGTTGGGGTGTCTCCTCGTATCGGTGCTTGTCGATCATATGTTCGAAGGTCCTAACCAGAGCGAAGATATTTTTGAGAGGTCGGTCTCTTGATCTAGTCATGGAGGTCCAAGCCCGAGCTCAAGTGTCTTCTATGTCGGTTCTCGGTCGAGCACATTTTTGGAGGTCCTAGCTAGAGCTAGGATATTTTTAAGGGGTCATTACGCTAGCTTAGTCATGGAGGCCCAAGCTGGAGATTGGGTGTCTCCTATGCTGGTTGTCAGTCGAGCATGTTTTCAGAGATCCTAACCAAAGCCGGTATATCTCTAAGGGGCTAGTACACCAACTTACTCATGGAGGTCTAAGTTGGGGCTCGAGTGTCTCCTTATGGTAGATGCATCTTCGATCTTCTTCTTTTAAAAATCCTAGCAAAGACCATGATGTCTCTAGATCAAATTTGATCTGATTTTAAATACTTGGAATGTTTTCCTGAAAGAGAATTAAGAATAACAACATATATTCTATTGATTTTGCAATAATACAAGCTTGGAAGCTTACTAATAATACATCCTTAGGTTCTCGATGTTCCATATTCGCAGAATGATCTTGCCATCGAGTTCTTCTATCCTATAGGCCCCTAGTCGAACAACCTTTGAAATCCGATATAGACCTTCCCAATTCAAGGATAGCTTGTCCTATTTGATAGGTTTGGATACTTCAGCTCGCTGGAGCATAGGATCACCAGATCGAAAGACTTTCAGCTTGACTTTGCCATTGTGATATCGGCCTATCCACTATTGATATGAAGCTATTCTAATTCAAGTTCGTTCGCTTGTTTATTCTAGCAAATCAAGGTTTGTTCGTAGTTGACCGAAATTGGCTTGCTCGTTGTAGTTTTCCACTCAAGTTGAGGGAAAGCCAATCTCGATCGGAATAACCACCTCAGTACCAAAGGCAAGACTAAACAACATTTCTCCGATCAATACTCGAGGTGTGGTTTGATAGGTTTAGAGGATGCTGTAGAGCTCCTCCACCTAGTGTCTTTTGGCTTGGCTTAGCCTTATCTGTAAACCCTACAAAATAGTTTGGTTAATTACCTCAACTTCTTCATTGGATTGCAGGGGTCTAACCAAGATGAGCCTATGATCGATATGGAGCTTTGAGTAGGACTCCTTAAACTTTGAGTTGTTGAATTACTATCCATTATTGGTAATGATGGCTTGGGAAAGTCTAAATTGATAAATGATTAACTTTGGATGAAGTCCAAGGTCTTCTTCTCAGTGATTTACACCAAGGGCTCGACTTCAACCCACTTCATAAAGTAGTTGATGGCAACAATATGGAACTTTCTTTGTTCGGTCATCTGTGGGAAGGGATCAAAGATGTCAGTTTCCCACTAGACAAATGGTCAAGGTGTCGAGATCATTGTAAGCTGGCTAAAGATCGACATTGAATGTTGACGTACCTTTGATATTGGTCGCACTTTGATGCGTTATCGTCAGTGTGCACTAAGTAGTAAGTTTTTGAATTAGTGAGATAGCTGGAGTCAGATCAAATCCACAAGGATTATAGACTGAGTTACGTTCAATTTAATTTTAAGCAAAATAATTTTTTTTGTTAAATTAATTCTAAAAAATAAATTTTAGCAATTATAGTAAATTAGGATTGATTGAATCTAGTGATTAAAACAAAAGGAAAGAAGCAGAAAGGATCAAAAAATAATTAAAGGAGTCTTAGGATTTTGATTTCATCTCTAACTACTATCTTGATATTTTTTTTAAATAATTAGTTTAGTTGATTAAAATATTTTAAGCTCTGATTTGATAATAACCTATCTCACTCAAGTACAGACCATATCTCCCGATTATGGTCCATCTTTCTAAAGTATAAATTATTCAAATTAAAATTTAAAAAAAATCTTAAATCAAATAGATCTATAAATTGATCCTTAGGATAGCTTATATTATCCGAGCACAGATCATATCTTTCGATCATGATCTATCTCAACGATCTCATAAACTATTTAAAGATTATTCATAAACATTAAGCACCATAAATTTGAAAGCAATTCTGAAATATATTGATTGAAACTCATAGAGTAAAACTTACAAATTGATCTAATTGCATAAAAAAAAAATATAAGATTGAAGTTAAAAGATTTCATCTACTCTCCGAAGACTCAAGCCTCTAGCCATGCATAGAAGGGATGCTGTCCGCCATCTCTATCTTCTTGCTTCTAACCTGTCGGAGGAAGAGAAGAAGAAGAGGGAGTTTTTGTGGAAGAAAAGAAGAAAGAAAAGAAGCGAGAAGTGGAGGCTTACGACCCGATGGATTTCTGGATGATCTCCAAGGTTAAGGTCTGAGGTTTATTTAGAGGTGTAGGCAACATGAGGATTTATTTGAGTAGGCAATGTGGGACTAAGAATTAGAGATGGGAATAAAGGTGGCTAGAGTTTTTAAATGAAGATATGAGACACCTAAATAAATGGAAGGTTGGGATTTAATCAAGAGACCAAGGGGCATAGGATGTTGGCGTGTAAGAAAGAAAGAGAGGCGCTAATTTATTTTTAGCATGAAAGAAAAAGAAGTTGGGTGCATGAGATGGGTTTTTGCATGAGAGAAGAGAGACACATGGAGTTTGGCATGTAAGAAAATAAGAAGGCACAAGAGAGATTTGTTATGTGAAAGAGAGAAGGGAATGGGGGCATGTGTGCTAGAAAAGATGTGGCGCCTCTTAAAAATAAGGAGGGAGTTAGGGTTTGTGATGAATGGTCTTGCATCCTGGCCATTGGATGGAGCTTTGCTTCTAGATCGTTGGATCTTGGTGTAACACTTTGATTCTCTATGATTTGGTGATGTGGAGCTTTTAATCTCATCCGTACAGTGGAGCAATGCCTTTTAACCATTGGATCATTATCTTATTTAATTAACCTTTCAAATTGGTTGCTCTGGTGTATTTAGATCTGAGCCAAATCTAATTTTTCTTGATGTTTTGGCCCAATCGCTCATTTTTCTGTAAAATAGGATAAGAATTATCAATTATCTGATAATTTAGTATTTTTTAAGTTCTATTTAATATATATATCGCATCCCTCAATTTGAACTTTACTCGTCCTCAAGAAAAAAAAAAGATTAGAAGTATGTACCAACTCATCTAGATGTACAAATTACTTCAGACAATTTTAAGATTAGCTGATACCTAATCAGAGAATTAAGGAGATACGTCGTTAGATTATTAAATCAATCTCAAGTAGTGGTTAAGTAGAGAACATAAAATTTTAGAGCTTTTTCTTGACCAACTCTCCACTTTATTTTTTAAATCCTCTAGCTTTAATATGGGCTGGAGTTTTTTTTTTGAAAATAAGTACAATGTCTTAACTCATTAAGCTTTCTATCTAATTCTTGTAGCGAGTCTTGGACCAATGGCTCTCAAACTAGTTAGTTTTAAGATATTAAATGTAGAACACCCCTCAAATTTACTGACTCAAGTCAAACAGGCTATGAGTCAAGACTAATTGTATGATAGAGTTTTTTCACATCTTTATTTTTTGATGCGAGACTCACCGCTTGCTTAGGTGGAAAGGTCCGATTATTCGATGAGATAATATTAAAAACTATCTTTATTTAAGCTTTTTGCATATATTGATATTTTTTACTTATACCAATACAAAATAAATTCTTTATTGATATAGATTGGAAGAAGATTTTAGAATCACTTAAAAATTTATTCTGTTCTAGATCCAACCATTTATTGAATTTTTTTAATAATTGGATCCTTGATATTTCAAAAATTCTCTAGATCATTAATCAATCATTGATTAAATTACTTGATTAACTTCAATCAAGATGAAATTAAGTACATAAGACAAATTATTAACATACTCGAAGACTTAATTACTTTATTATCCCTCACCCCCCAAATAAAATGATATTGTCCTCAATGCAGGAGAGAAAATAATAGATTAGACAAGTAGATAAAAGGAGTTCATTTGAGCTTGGTTCATTCTTGGCTCCACCTGAGCCTTAAAGATAGCAGATGTAGTTCTCCCCCCAACTTGACTTCGATAGTCCTAAAAACTTAAAAAAAAAAAAAGTAGAATTGAAAAGATTTTAAAATATAAGAGCTGGATTACCTCCTAACAAGCACTAAGTTTAAAGTCTTCGATCAAACTCATCTCAATCTTTGATTTTATGGTGGTTCATAAAGAACCATAACTTCCCCCTGCTACCTTAGTGGTTAACTCCAAGAATGATTTTAGACATTGTCCATTGGCTTTAAAGATCAACCCATTACTTGGATTTTCTATCACTATAGCCCCATGTGAGAAGACTTCTTTTACTATATATGGTTCTGTCCATCTAGATCGAAGTTTACCAAAAAATAAATGAAGCCTAGAGTTATACAAAAAAAATTTTGACCACATGTGAAAGTTTTTCTAAGAATTGCTTTATCATTAAACACCTTAGTTCATTCTTTGTATATTTTAGCATTTTCATATGTCTCATTCTTGATTTCTTCTAGTTCATCAATTTGTAGTTTTCTATATTGTCCAGCTTCATCTAAGTCCATATTCAATTTTTTGATGGCCCATATAGCCTTATGTTCTAGTTCGACTAGCAAGTGACATGCTTTACCGACACAATCATATAGAAAGACATTCTCAAAATGGTCTTGAAAGCCGTGCGATAAGTCCAAAGTGCATTTATTAGCTTCAATGACCAATCTTTTCTATTGGTATTAACGATCTTTTTTAGGATTAGTTTGATCTATCTATTTTAAACCTCTACTTGCCCACTAGTTTACGAACGATAAAGTGTGGCCAATTTGTGGATGATGTTATATTTTTTAAGTAGGGACTCGAAGGATCAGTTGTAAAAATATGTCCCCCTATCATTAATAATAGCTCTAGGGATGTCGAAATGGGAGAGAATATTTTTCTTAAGAAATTTGATAACAACTCTGCTGTCATTAGACTTACATGGTATGGCTTCTACCTATTTGGACACATAGTCAACCGTAATCAGAATGTACACATTTCCAAAGAAGTTTGGAAATGGTCCCATAAAATTAATTCTCCATGTATCAAAAATTTCTACAACCAAGATCGGATTTATAGGCGTCATGTCTCTCTTTGTAATGTGGCCTACTTATTGGGACCTAGTATAGCTTTTGCAGTACTCATGTGTGTCTTTAAAAAGGGTGGGCCAATAGAATTCATATTGAAGAACTTTTGCAGTAGTCTTTTTGGATCCAAAGTGGCCACCATAAGCTTGATCGTGACAAAAAGATAGAATACTTTGGAACTCATGGTCTGAGATATACCTTCTGATGATTTGATCAAAACATTGTTTGAACAAATAAGGATCATCCTAAATAAAATACTTCACTTCAGAAAAGAATTTGTATTTGTCCTGACTAGTCCAGTAAGAAGGATTCTGTCCAATAGCTAAATAATTCACAATATCTGCATATCATGGTTCAACAGATACGGACATGAGTTGCTCATCAGGAAAAGACTCTTTTATTGATGGTTCGTTAGAGGGCACATCTATCAAGTAGGACAAGTGATCAGCTACTCCATTTTTTATTCCTTTTTTGTCCCTAATTTTTAAGTCAAATTCTTGAAGAAGTAAAATCCATCAGATTAGGCATGCCTTGGTATCCTTCTTTGTCAAGAGATGTTTAATGGCTGAGTAATCAGTGTACATAATAATGTGGGATCCAACCAAATAAAACCTAAACCTTTTCAGGGCAAAGACAATGGTCGAGAACTCTTCCTCAGTTATTGAATAATTAAGCTGTACATCATTGAGGATCCTACTGGTATAATAGATGACTCACAGCAGCTTATCAATTTTCTATCCTAGAACAACTTCGATGGCATGATCAGATGCATCACACATGAGTTTGAAGGGTTGAGTCCAGTCAGGTGGGTGAACGATAGGTACTGAATTCAGTTCTCTTTTTAGATATTCAAAAGACTCGAGACACTCAGAAGTGTGGTCGAATTTAACTTTTTTGGCCAGAAGATTAGTCATTGGTCAAGCAATCTTGCTAAATTTTTTGATGAATCTCTTATAAAAGCTAGTATGTCCTAAAAACGAGCAGATTTCTTTGATTGATTTGGGTGGAAGAAGATTTGCAATTAAATCAATTTTGACTTTATTCACTTCGATGCCCTTCTTTGAGATTACATGGTCAAATACTATGCCTTCTTCGACTATAAAATGGTATTTTTTTCAATTAAGCACCAAGTGCTTTTCTTTACATCTTTCTAAAACTAGCCTTAAGTGGCATAAGTATTCAGAGAAGGTGGAGCCAAAAATGAAAAAAAAAATTATTCATAAAAATTTTGAGAAATCACTCGATCACGTCAGAAAAGATGCTAAACATGCACCTTTGGAAGGTAAAAGGGACGTTACACAACCCAAAGGGCATCCTTCTATAAGCAAAGGTTTCAAATGGATAGATAAATGTAGTCTTCTCTTGGTCATTTGGTGCTATAGAAATTTGGTTGTTGCTAGAATATCCATCAAGAAAATAATAAAACTCATGTCTGGCTAATCTTTCCAATATTTGGTCAACAAAAGGCAGTGGGAAGTGGTCTTTCCTGGTGGCAGTATTTAATTTTCTATAATCTATACATATTCTCCATCTAGTTTGGATCTTAGTCAGAACTAACTCATTTGCCTCATTTTGTATTATAGTTACCCCAGACTTTTTGGATACCACTTGAAATGGGCTTAACCATGAGCTATTATAGATAGGGTAAATGATTTTATTACCAAGTAGTTTCAAGATCTCCTTCTTTACCACTTCCTTCATGGCAGGGTTTAGTCATCTTTGGGGTTCTCTAGAGGGCTTGGCTTCTTCCCCCTAGTGAATTTGATGTTAGATGATTGAAGGGTTAATCCCCTTGATGTCAGCCATGGTCCAATTAATAGCTTTCTGATTCTCTCTGAGGATAGCTAAAAGTTCCTCCTCTTAGGTTGGATCTAAGTTTGCTGCAATAATTATGGGTAGGGCTTTCGATGGACCTAGATATGCATATTTAAGATGCTTGGAGAGTGTTTTAAGCTCTAATTTTGGTGCATCATCAATTGTTAGCTTGAGCGATGGTTCTTCAATTGATTCGATTGGTGGTTCCCATGTTGATTGTGCCCTCTGGTCATTGGATATGGGTACTTCATAGATATTTTCAAATTCTTGGTCTGACCAGAGGTTCAAGTCCAAATCTTCATCCTCTAGATCGATGGGCTCATAAGCTTCATCTTGGATTACGTTTATATTGGCGACTTGGTCCGTTTTATTTTCTAAATACAAAATATTAAGATCAACGGATATATTTCCAAATAAGAGCTTCATGAGTCCATTGCGATAGTTGATTAGGACATTGGTGGTAGCTAAAAGTGGTCTTCTTAAGCTGACTGGGATGTAACCTTTTGGGTTAGATACTGGTTCAGTCTCTGAGATCATGAAATCTATAGGGTAAATAAAATGGTTGACTTTGATTAGCACATCTTCCACAATTTTCTTAGAGATCCTCACTAATCGATCTATCAATTGCAACATGATTTCGGTTGGCTTTAGCACTCTTATCCCCTATCGTGCATAGACTGAATATGGAAGGATATTCACACTAGTCCCAAAATCTAACAAGATCCTATCGATGATAGTTTTCCCAGTGATGCATGAGATTGTAGGAGACCCTGGATCTTTGTACTTAACTAGCACATGGCTTGAAAGGTATGAGTTCACACTAGCTGCCAAAAAAGCTTTCTTAGGTACATTGGTGGTCTTCTTCTTGGTATATAAGTCCTTACAGAATTTAGCATACGTCGGAACTAGTTGGATCATGTCCAATAAGGGAATGTTCACCTTAACTTGCTTGAAGACCTCCAAGATCTTGTCTAATTGGGCTGAGTTTCGGTTGGACCTAAGTCTATTTGGAAGAGATACTACAACTTTAGAAGTTGGTACAACAAATTCTAGTGAGGGCTCTGCTAGTGAGTTGGGTACTGCACCAGGTTCTGATGCCTTGGGCTCTTCAAGCTGGCGCTGGTCAAACATGGTTCAGATAGCAGGTTTTCTATTTCTTTTTCTTCGGGTGTGCCCATATGGTTATCTATTTGTCTCCCAGATCTCAATATATGGATAGAATTAAATTGATTGATCTGGACTCTTTGTTGTAGTCTTTGATTGTTTTGGATCTTGGGGATTAGCCTTAGGCTGACTTGGTAGTCTATCTTTTTCTCTTTCACTAACAGTCATGGCTAATTGACCCAACTGTATCTCTAAATGGGCAATAGCCTGGGTGTTGGCAGCTAAAAGCTGGTCCGTGGTTTGCACTCAGTGTACTAGTTGTGTCAGAGGTAGATTTAACCAAGATTTCCAACTGCTTTTCTAATGTATTTATCCTTTTCTCTTGACCAAAATCTGGCGGGTTGTTTGGTGCTTGGTTGTTCCTTATGTATGGCTAGTTAGGTACACGACCACTCGAGTTGGAACTTTATGACCACGAAAAGTTAGGATGGTTCCTCCATCCTGGGTTATAAGTTGGTGCGTAAGGATTGTTCATCGGCCTCGATATGCTACACTGACTTGTGCAAACTCATTTTCAGTTGGGCTCCTCAGTGAAGGGCAATCCTCCAAAACGTGATTAGATGCACTGCATCCATTGCATATGGATACGGAAATTTGGTTTGCTTAGGGGTGTCCTTGAAGTTCTAGGGCCTTATTCCTCCGGGTCAAGGTGGCAATTCTATTCTCTACAACTAGGAATGTCCGGACTTGGTGCATCCCACCTCTTGATGGTGTAGGTTCCCTACTTGCCTCCAACTGTAAACTTTTTTCTGCTAGATCTTCTGAAAATTGTCAGGCCTCAGTAGGTTCCTTGTGCATAAACTGACCTTGGCACATTGACTTTAGCACAGTTCTAAAATTTGGATTCAAACCTTCATAAATAATTTGGCACAACTTCCAAGTCTCTATCCCATGGTGTTCACATACTTCCTCAAATTCTCTAATGAAAATAAATGCATCCTAAATTTCGATGAATTTGGAGAGCATGTTGATAATTTGAGGTTTAATCTCAAGATTGGTTGCAGTAGTCTGGGATAGTCAAATACAAAATAGTTAGGCTAACCCAATCAGTAGAAAAGATCTTTCAGGATCTGAGGTTTAGGGTAACATTTGGATCTATTCTCACTAGTCGATCGGATTTTCTTTTTCAAGTAATAATTTTGTAAGTTTTTTTTTTTGATGAGAAGAAGGTTCTAAGGAAGTCCTAAATCTAGAGACAAAAGAGAGGAGTACTTTAATTAGATTTAAATTTTAATAACAAACAAATTATACACACAATGAAATTCTACTTAGGGTTATCTTAAGTCTAAACAGCTCATAACTGTCAAGTCAACCTTTGAGCACTCTAAGTTCAAACCAATTTACTAAATCGATCAAGTAAGTATAAGATCAGTGGAAGGCTCTCCATGCTTTCGCAATGGACTTAATTAGAGAACCACTTTTTTTGAAACATAGTTTCTGAACCATTTTCCTAAACACCAATTCAATGTTGAGTCTCCCTTAGTCCAACTCTTAGGTGTACTTGTCCTATTGAGCTCGAGTATCCTAGGACCGATGTCTAATTGATTTAAGTTAAAATCTAGGTTATACAATATGAAGAAAATAGTTTTTGGATCAAAAAAGGGTGATCAAATCCTCACCTTATCTTAGTTAATAGATTATGCCCTTAAAGTATTTTATGAATATATAAGGCAAACAAAGCAAGATGTCAAAGCACAAGTGGAAAGTTTTTAAATTTTAATTTTATTTCTCAATATTAGTTAAGTATTATGATGTGTTAGTGTCCTTCCCTTTTTTGAATTTGTATTTAGAAAAATAGAGGAAAGGATGTTTTGAATTAGACTCAAATACTAAAAGTCAACTAGATATAAAAGGGAGAGATTTAAAGAGTGCAAAAGAAGGAATTAATCAACTAGGAATATAAAGTTATAAAATAAATGAGATAGTAAAGCATATAAGGTAACTATGCAATAAAAAAAAGTAGTAAATAAAAAATAATTTTTTTTGATTTTTTTTAAAAAATTGAAACAACCGTACTATAATCCTCAACAATGGCACCAAAATTTGATATATTATCGTCACTGTGCACCAAGTAGTAAGTTTTCGAATCAGCTAGATAGCTGAAGTCAGGTCGAACCCATAGGGATTATAGGCTGAGTTACGTTCAATTTAATTTTAAGCAAAATAACTTTTTATGTTAAATTAATTCTAAAGAAATAAATTTCAACAATTATAGTAAATTAGGATTGATTGAATCTAGCAATTCAAATAAAAGAAAAGAAGTAGAAAAGATCAAGAAACAATTAAAGGAGTCTCAGTGTTTCGATTTCATCTTTAACTACAATCTTGATATTTTTCTTTTAAAATATTTAGTTTAATTGATTAAAACACCTTGAGCTCTGGTTCAATAATAACCTATCTCACTCAAGTACGGACTATATCTTCCAATCATGATCTATCTTCCTAAAGTATAAGTTATTCAAACTTGAATCTAAAGAAAAATCTTAAATCAAATAGATCTATAAATTGATCCTTAGGATAGCCTATATCATCCGAGCATAGATCGTATCTCCCGATCACGATCCATCTCAACGATCACATAAACTATTTAAAGATCATTCATAAATATTAAGCATCATAAACTTGAAAGTAATTCTGAAATATATTGATTAAAACTCATAGAGTAAAACTTTTAAGTTGATCTAATTGCATAAAAGAAAAACACAAGATTGAAGTTGAAAGATTTAATCTACTCTCCGAAGACTCGAGCCTCTAGCCACGCATGGAAGGGATACCATCTACCATCGCCATCTTCTTGCTTCTAACCCGCTAGAAGAGAGGAAGAAGAGGGAGCTTTTATGGAAGTGAAGAAGAAAAAAGAGAGGGGAGAAGTGGAGGCTTAGGGCCCGATGGATTTTCGGATGACCTCCAAGGTTGAGGCATGAGGTTTATTTATAGGTGTAGGCAACAAGAGGATTTATTTGAGTAGGTAATATGGGACTAAGAATTAAAGATGGGAACAAGGGTGGCTAAGGTTTTTAAATGAAGATATGAGGCACCTAAATGAATGGAAGGTTGGGATTTAATCAAGAGACCCAGGGGCATCGGACGTTGGCATGTAAGAAAGAAGGAGAGGTTCTAATTTGTTTTAGAATGAAAGAAAAAGAAGTTTTGCACGTGAGATGGATTTTTGCATGAGAGAAGAGAGTGGTGTGGAGTTTGGCATGTAAGAAAGAAAGAAGGCACAAGAGAGGTTTGTTATGTGAAAGAGAGAAGGGAAAGGGGGCGTGTGCACTAGAAAAGATGTGGCGCCTCCTAAAAATAAGAAGGGAGTTAAGGTTTGTGATGAATGGCCTTGCATCGTGGCCATTGGATGGAGCTTTGCTTCTAGGCCATTGGATCTTGGTGTAGCGCCTTGATTCTCTATGATTTGGTGATGTGAAGCTTTGAATCTCATCTGTAAAGTAGAACAATACCTCTCAGCTATTGGATCATTGTCTTATTTGATTAGGTCTTCAAATTTGTTGCTCTAATGCACTTGGATCAAGCCAAATCTGATTTTTCTTGATCTTTTGGTCCAATCTCCCATTTATCTGCAAAATAGAATAACAAGCATCAAATTTTATAAGGATTGAATTAATTATCAGATAATTTAGTACTTTTTAAGTTCTATTTAATATATACATCACACTTCCTAATGAGTTCAACGGCATCTTACTGTAAAGTCTGTCAATAGTATCCTTGCTAGAATATTTTGTAGCCCAAGGATCTACCCCCCAGGCGATTCCCATAGATTCCTTTATATCCCTTCCAAAAAGTATAGTTGGCTTCAGAGGGCTGAAGGTACTTGAGCAGGAAAAGTGAGTACGACCATTTGTATAATTTTTCTTCAAGGAGAATGTACCAGGAGGCCTGCTGCTTGATCCTCTAGACTTTTAGAGGATTCAGAGGGAGGACGTCATTGGCGAAAAGCCTCACAAGTGGGTCATCTAGCTCGACTCATGATCAACCTACATTATTACGGATGACTCTTCGATTCTGAATTTTTTGAGGTAATTGAGGAGAACTTTCTGATTGAGCTCGTGGTTCCCCAAAGTGGCTAGCTGGGATAGCACATCTACCAGGCATTTTTGGTCCTCCGTATGTACTGAACTTCAAATGTCTTGAAAGCCAAGTACAACTCCTTGATTCTTTGCCAATATTTAATCATTATTTGTTCTCGAGCCCTTGAACATGACTGGCGACCAATTGGGAGTCGATGAAGATCTTGAGTTGCTCCACCCTAAGCTCCCTAGTAATGTTAAGGTTGGCAATCAGCACCTAATATTTAGTTGCATTATTAGAGTGTTGAAACTGAACTATAGTGTGTACTCAGTCACAACCCTATCCAGGCCAGTTAGAATGAGTCCAGCTCTATTGTCTTAAGAATTGGAGACTCCATCGATGTGTAAGATCTACTGGAGTCCATCATCCGTTTCTTCAAATGCCTTCAGGATTATTTCCTCCTTGGGGATGTGCTTTCAGCAATAAAATCGGCCGATACTCGGGCTTTCATAATAACTCAAAGTCAATACTCAATGTCAAACTTGCTAAGCTCGATCACTCATTTTGTCATCCATCCCAAGATGTTGGACCTCTATATGATGGCTTTCAGTAGTTAGTTCATCAAGTAAACCACCGATTGAGCATGGAAGTAAGGTCAGAGTCATCATGCCGAGGTGATAAGGGTGAGGACAGTCTTCTCTAATTTAGAACACTTGGTCTCAACATCTCATAGCACCTTGCTCACAAAGTAGATTGGCTTATGGACCTTTCGTTCTTCATGAATCAAAATCAAACTTATTATAAAGGGTGAGATATTTAAATGTAAGTACAGAATTTTACCTACATTTAATTTGGATAACAATGGTAGTGACCCAACGTAGCTCTTGAGGTCCTCGAGTGCAGCTCAACATTCCTCCATCTATTTGAAGTTTTTTGCTTAGTGCAGAACTTTAAAAAATAGGAGGCACCTTTCAATCGACTTCGAGACGAACCAGCTGAGGGCTACTATTCTCCCCATAAGGTGCTGATGTCTTTTTTTGAGGTCGGGTGCTTCATTTTGAGGACCGCTTGGATCTTCTTCAGGTTTGCATCAATCCTTTGCTATGTCACCATGAACTTCAAAAATTTTTTCGAGGTGACTCTGAAAGTGCACTTCATGAGATCGAGCTTCATCTAGTGCCACCTTACTTCTTTGAAGGCTTCCTCCAAATCGATTGTGCTGATCTACTTCGATGCTTTTTACTAGCATATTATCCACATATACTTTCATATTGTGGTCGATCTAGTTTTTGAACATCTTGTTGATAAGGCGTTGATATGTTTCACCAATATTTTTCAATCCAAACGGCATTATTTTATAACAATATAAACCTTTATTAGTGATGAATATCATCTTCTTCTCATCCTCAAATGCCATTCGAATCTGATTATATCCGAAGAATACATCTATGAAACTTAGAAGCTTATATCCCAAGGTGGTGTCCATGAGCTAGTCAATCTATGGTAGTGGAAAGCTATCCTTCGAAAAAGTTTTGTTGAGGTCAATATAGTCGATGCTATCCTTCACTTGCCATTAGCTCTTCGCCATCACCACATTCGCCACCAATCTGGATAATAGGCTTCTTGGATGAAGCCCACCATCAGGAGTTTGTCCACCTCCTTGTCGACCATCCACTACCAATCTAGTGTGAAACTCTTCTTCTTTTGTTGGACCAGACGATGTTGAGGGTCAATGTTTAACCTGTGAATAATGATTTTAGGAGGAATATCTGATATATCGGATGCCAACCAGGCAAAGATGTCGATATTCATCCATAAGAACTATAGCAAGTAGGTTCACAAGTTGACCAATAGCATTGTCTTGATCTAGATCATCTTGGTTGGGTCCACCTCTCGGAGTGGTATAGACTCCAGCTGCTCAGTAGATTCACCTCGAGCCTCCTTGAGCTCTTCTCCATGGTCAACATTCTTGATTAGTAGAGACTTTATGGGCTTCTTTCCTTCTATTGAAGCCATAAAGCACTGGCAGGCCAGCATCTGGGTCTCCTTGGATTTTATTGTTCCTGTTCTGTGTCAAGAATCTTATCAAAAGATAGTAAGTAGATACTATTACCTTGAGCATAATGAGTCCAAATTGACTGATAATGGCATTATAGATACATGGAACTCGACCACCAAAAAGGTCAATTGCACGATAGTTTGTCGAGGTCCTGCTTTGCAGTGACAGATAGGGTTATCTTTCCTCAACCAATACAGAGTCCCCAAAAAACCCAAGAAGGGGGTACTGACCCTTCTCAACTACTCAATCGATATTTTCATCTTTTGAAAAATATCATAGAATAAGACATCGATCAAGTTTTCATTATCAATGAGGATTCATTTTATATCATAGTTTGCTATCATCATAGAAATAATGATAGCATCATCATGAAAAATCTGAACTCCTAGGCTGTCTTCATGAAAAAAAGAAATTATATCATCCATGCATTGCCTCTTAGTGGACGGACTTTTTAGCTTGATCCCCTACCCCTGTCCCTGATAAACCTTGAGACTGTATTGATGACGCCAGCTGTTGGATAGTTACTATTATTCTCATCCTCAAGCTAATGCTGAGGCGGCTTCTCGATCATCCAATTTTTTTTCTTTCTCGAACATACTTTTTGAGGTATCCTCTTTGAATCAAGGCTTCAATCTCATCCTGCAACTAGTGGGACTCATTGTTATGGTCGATGCCATGATGGAATTGGCAATATTTGTTATGATTCCATCTCATCAGTGGGGCTTTCATCGGCTCTAGTCAATGAAGATATTTTTCTCCCTCGATCTATATGAGAATCTAGGATTGAGGTACGGATAGGAGGTGAGGAGTTGAATCGATGAGGCAGGCTCCTCAACCTTAGATTCTTCGGTTGGTGGGAGGATTCAGCCTCAACCAAAGATCCTTGGGGCTCCTCTCGAGGGTGCTTTTTCCCTCTTCCTTTACTTCTCTGGATCTATCGATGGATGGCCACTGCTTCCTCAGCTTGTGCATACTCTCAAGCACAGACGAGGAGGTTGGCATAGTCCTTCAAAAAGCTCTTATTAAGGGAGAAGAGAAGATAATTATTTCGAAGGCCCCTATTCAAGGTTGACATTGGAACCTCTTTATTGAGATTATGGATTTCTAACTGTAGCCACATTGAAATGTGTCATGTAATCACATAGTAACTCTCCTTCACTCCATTGAATTGAGAAGAAGCTGTCAAAGTTCATCGACTGAGGATGGTTGCTATCGAGCTGCATGACAAACTATCTTTCGACCTATTCGAAAGAATGAATGATTCTCAATTGGAGATCAAAGTACCATGCTCACATTGATTTCTAAAGCATTACCAAAAAGGAAGATAAATGAGGGCATCCGAGGCCTCCAGAAGCATCATTAAAGCTCTGTAGCCCTCAAAATGATCCAATGGATCCGAGGACCCATCAAATGGATCCACCTATGGCATCTTGAATTGAGGCAGAATTGATTTGTTCAGTATTCTTTGGGAGAAAGGTGGATGCATGTTGAAGGTAAGAGGGTCGTTGCACTTTCAATCTCCCTCATGGAACATCTTGAGCCACTGCTCGATCTATTGGACCTTCTACTCGAGATCATCTTCACATTGAGATTCTCTAAGATGTGAGAAGTATCCCAAAGCTAAGCCTCCTTCTGAAGACTCCAAGGCTTGCCATCGTCAATTCTCTCTCATTGAGCTTTGCTAGGGCAAAAGGGACCGACAAATGGCCAACTCAAAAATTATTAGAGCATCGTGGGAATCTCACCAAGCTCCTAGGATGGGTCCGACGGTTGTGTTGTGATGGAGCAGCCTGATAAGTCTACTCCCATCGATTTTACCTTTTCGTCCCTACTGGAGCTATTAGATGGTGGTGGTTAGTGCTTAGATGTATTGGATCAGAATGTTGAATTGTTGCTATGAGGGGTGAGATTTGACTCACTGTTGAAGGCTTCAAGTTCTACTAGCTCTATCAGAATGATTGGTAGGCAAAAGGCAATAGAAGTCTGTTACATTCGAGTTCTCACCATCCTTTTTCTTCTTTGAAAAATGAGTGATAAGTGGCCCTTCCTCAAGTGCCAACTATTGTTGCAAGTCTCTAGACCAATGTCGATTGCCCACCAATGTGGAGCACGAGCTTGGTTGAAAGGTGCTTTCTCCTTAGGAAACTTGTAATGGAAGTTCGCACTCACCAAAGGTGCTCCGATAAGAGATCCTCTAATACCTAAGTTAGCTAGAGCTTGAGAATAGAGAAGAAAGAAGAGAAAAGATAGGAGAGTAAGAGTGTAGGCACTGTTCTCTATATGTGTGCTTACTTAGCTTATGATCTCCTTAATATTTATTTATATAGAGAGAGAGCTATAGACCATTATATCTAAATCTAGAAGGCCATTAAGCCCTAATTTGCTAGATGTTAGGCCTTAATCTAGTAGACTGTTAGGCTAGAGAATCCATCCACTAACCTGCAAATCATGATTGTTCATCATGGATGCCAATTGTCCATATTTTAGAAGCCATTGAGAGAATCCAATGATTTAACCTCACCATTGAGATAGCTAGTGACTTGAGGTTGGCATAGCACTAAAGTGCCACATTGGTTTGAATTTGGGATTGATCAAATATGTGTGAGATCATAATCTTTAGGACAATATTAGCCGATGTCTAGGTCAATTTTTGATGAGCTGGAGTTGGTATTCGCTAGGGCGGCATCCATTCGGTGATAAAGTCAATTATTGTCTGGAGTCACGGACTCACACTACTTTTTCTTAGGCTGGAGTTACGATGTAGTTCAGATCACCTCAGTTCTAAGTCAAAGTATTTTAGTTGACAAAAAATAGCTCATAGAAATGACTCACACCCCAACAATACTACCTTTTCTTGCTTACTACATGAACCCTAGAAGGCAATTAGACATGAAAATAGTTTGAACACTATTTGCTTGTTTTTTTTTTTTGGTAACAACACTATTTGCTTGTTGATTGGATGAGACATTGTGGGGAAAATTCTTGAGAAAGCTCCTGGCATGGTGGAGGTTGACTATTAACTTATATAATTTTTGTAACAATAAGCATCATAAGGAGCATATTAGATAGTCATGGAAAACAATTATCAAGCTGAACTGGCACTTTTGTTTCTTTTCTTTGTAACTAAACTCCTGATGACACTTTTAAGTTTAAAGAAGACATTTCCATCAACTATAGGTATTAAACAAAGATGATGTTGTAGTAGGATAGATTTGTTGAGATTTATCTTACGATAGCAATCTTGGGTGATGTATCTTTCTTGTAATTAAAAATTTCAATTACTACTATTAGTAGGATTAATAATATAACTATCATTAATATTTTGAATATAATGATGTATATTATTATATTACTAGGTTTGTCGCTTATCATTATAGTGAAAATAGTAGCCATCCATAATAGTGATTCTAGAAACACATCCAGGGAGGCCCAAAAGTTAACAAAATCTTAACCACATAAATCAAAATCTTGTGAATAATGCATCATGCATATGTTGACATTGGAGAGGGGGGAAGAGAGAGAGATCACAAATTTTGAGTGATGGTTTTCTATTATTTTGTTTCCATTGATAAGTCAGTCAGTCTATTATTTTTATGATCTATTTTCAAAATGAGTATATTAAAGTTGTCAGAATCTTGTCTATTATAAAATCTTGGATATTGTAGCTCCTACATATTACTTGTCCATTATAGAATCTTGGATATCCATGGATAGCACTTTTAGAGTAAGACACTCTAGAGGGAGAGGAGAGAGAAAATGGGCAAAATATGCTGGACATCTTGCTAGATAGGGAAGACACTGGGAGACGAGGGAGGCTACGAGAGGAGGGAGATGGGAGACATCGCCACAATAGTGTGGTGGTAGTTTTGGCATGGACATGAATCGAGGAAGGGAAGGAACCCAAGGAAAGCAAAGTTACTATGGTGGAGATAGAACAGAAAAAAAAATTCTGGCTCACATGTGCAAATGCTATCCTACTGGGAGAGCATCAACAGGCCACGTCTGCCCAACAACAGTAGATCCGGGTCAAGAAGACAAAGTTGGCAGAGCATTTTCAGGTCTTGCAGGTTCAGCATGCACCTCAGAACATAAGAGAAGGTGAAGGAGGGAGAAAAAGCATAGAGATGATTATAGGCGACGTCTTCATTAAACTACCACACCTAGATCCAGAAAGAGGTTGGACTATAGTAACTCACCAATTTTGCCAAAAAATATACCAAAATCTTAGTGGTGCTGTAGAGCCTCGGAGAGAATGCTCACTGAAAGCGTCTAGAAGAGGGTGGCATCAATGACTCTACCTAAAACCTATGCGAAGGCACTGTACAACAGTGACCATACTCACAGCAAAACTAAAGGTACGATAACAAATCCCTTCACTAATATACATATTTCTTGTCTTCCAGAACACGGAGGTGCTCCAACAGATTTCGGGAGGGAAGGATAGGATATGAATAAGCAACTACAAGATGTGGGTTTTCTTTCAAAAAGAACTCTTGTTTCCAATGTGACGATTAGGGTCACTTCAAGATCTCTTGCAGAAACCCAATAGAATGCTATAAATATTTGTGTTTTGGTCACCAAGCGAGTAGGAGCAGGAATAAGCAAAGACCGACATAGTTGGGAGAAAAAGAAAGGGATATGGAGATGGAGTATCACAACAATACACCATCTACATTGGAACAGGAGAGACCTGCTTCGAAGAAGGTCTTCCTACCTGTGAGCATTGAAATGGCTAGTATCTCAGCATAACTAGATAGAGCAGTGACGGTCAAAAGTTTTGGAAGATCAATTAAGGCAGATGACATAGCCACCATTCTTACTCACAAAGTAAGGAGGTCAAGCTCATGGTTTATTAGGTAGGTGGCTGCAAGAAGTTTTCTTTTCTCCTACTCGATTAAGGAGTCGACAGTTTTGGCACTAATGGTGGAGGGACACATCAGATGTGGCGGGTTCATAGTAATGGTGAATCATTGGAACCAATTCAGTGAGAAAGTTAGACACAACCTAAAATACAAAGTTCACACCACACTGAAGGATCAGCCCCTATTCCATTGTGATGGTAGAGGTCGTCATCAGTATCATATTTGACTTTGCAGTTCCACAACGAGCAAACCAATCAAGCTTAAGGTGGGAAAACATCACGGACTTCAATGTCATCTTCTTTTGTGAAGAAATCTTGAACATTCCAAAAAAAGATCAAGGTAATGATAGGTTCACACACTTATATTATTTCTATTGTCATCAACTTTATTGCTCAGCAAATCCCCCATTTTGATGACATAACATCAGAGACCCATGCAAGGAGATCAAAATGGTATGGATGATGATGAATGGTAGTTTTGGAATGATCTGATGGGTAGGTCTCCATCCAATGGTTCATGGAGGCATCATCAGCAATCTTCGAAAGATAGCCAAGCTGAGGAACGTAGGGATTTAGATTGAAACATTGGGCAAAGACTCCACCCTATCCACACCTCCATATAAAAGAGGGGTCTAGATCCAAGAGCGGTGTGGGATCAGGAGAGTGGGACATTGACTCGGGTCCCACCAAAATCTATGGATCCCACCAGAATCTATGGAGCCAGCACTTATCCTTTAATGTCTCTTTTGGGATTCGTGCTCATAAGTGCAATTGCATGGTGCACTACAGAGTGCATCACATTCACCTGAAGTTCAGATAGAAAGAGGAAAAGTTACTGTTAATCAAAAATTTGAATTTGATTCGACCCTTATCATTGATGGAATTCATAGTGAAACTTTTGGACTCCCTCTTGTCCTATCTGGATGGACTAAAACCCGAACACTGGCCAAAGCCACCACCAAATCTTAAGAAATCATGTCTCGACTGCATTGCTTCTTGGATGGACAACTGAATTTTGCCAAATAGATGAACTATGACAGCCAACCACCTAGTACCCATACCAAAAGTGTTCTCCTCGATTTGGAATGCTTTGTCCGTGGAACACCAAAATGAGGGAGATATCTCAAGTTTCATGGACACACACAAAGACATCCTTGACGTGGACATCGAGATCAGAACAAGGCTTTTGCAAGTTGAGACAAAGCGAAGCCCTCGCTTACGTGCCAAAAAATAAAGATGTTAGGATTACAGGAGAAACCTTTACATGAGAATAATATCCTCTGTCTGAACTCTCTCACTACTATTGAAGTCAAATATTTGGGCACACTATACAGAATCTATCATGGTAGATCCTTCAATTGGAGAACACGAATCACCCATCCAAGATCACAACAACATCCAGAAAGCAAATGTGAATACCACATGAGAAAAAGAAGAAGAAAGAATAACAAGCAAACATAATAAAAATATATGGATCATCCTCAAGCCTACCTCTATAGGATGTGCAAGCTTCACTATGAGAGAAACAAAATCAAAGTATACAAGAGGAACTCACTAAATTTTTGTACAAGAATCTCTCAATAAGAAGTCCCAAAATTCTTACAAAAGCTCTTTAAAACTTCTTAAGAAATCTCTCTGCATGATCAGGACATCACCAGCTATATGATGTAATAAACGGCTCATTAATTGGAGTTATATAACCTTCAAAAACTCTAAAATAGTATTTCATTAGGAGACCGAGTCCAAATCAAATTCAAAATCAATTCTGAACGTCCGATCATGATCGGCTCTAACTAGAGCCATCCGATCATGCAAGCTATATCCAAATCACATCTGGATTTGATTTGGACTGTTTGATCTCCACCAGCTGCGACATCAACCATTTGATCGCACCTCTAATCCATGTGCGGCCTCGTAAGCTGCGATATCCTGTGCGGTCCATGGTGGACCGTCATACCCAGACGGGCCTGGGTGCCCACGTGGCTCATGTGTGTGCGCTCACACCTGTCTCAATCAATCCAACATGCTATTGGCCCATGCACCCGTGCACTGTCGGGCCTAGCCCGCGCCAGCACGTAGGCTCTTCCGGCAGCCCATGGGCCATACCAACTGCTGCCAACTTTCTTTCGCATGTATCTTCTCTATCTGAACTCCGTTTGGACTATTCTTGGACTTGTTAGATTTTGTTCATCGTCCTGAACCTTGTCTTAGGCTTATTATAGATCGAATCTTAAGATATTTTTCTCAATAAAATCAAATTCATGGAGAAAGAGGAAGAAATCATCAAAAAATTGAAGGGGCTAGAACTAAACAGATGCACTTTGATGGATTTATGGAAAGAGAAATCATGGTAGAAGTTTTTTTGGATTTTCTATGAATTTGGAAAGTGTTTTGGATCTAAAAAGATGTTTGTTGTAAGGATAAATACCCTAAAGAGAGGTGGGAAGCTACTTTTTGTAAAAACCACCATCTAAATATGATATATGTTGTAATGGCATCGAGCTCCCTATTCTTTTTTGTGGAGCTCTATAATGAAATGAAATCTATTTTTGTGAGATTGCTAGACCGATTCTCGCCCCTCATTTCTAAGCAGATGCTATATCATGGGATGTGGCACCAGAATATAGCTATGGTAAATTGGCTAACACACAAACATGTGCTAGTGAAACCTCAGAATAAAGTAGTAGGTGTTCTTAAACCAATCAAATGGGAATACTACCATGGAATATAAGGGAATTGGGGAGGCTGGAAAAGAGAAGGATGATGAGAGAGCTAGGGCAGTCATCTAGGGGTAACATCATTTGCATGCAGGAATCAAATCTCGATAAGTTGAGTTCAAGAATAATATGATCAGTTGGACGGATAGATTTCAACTCCTGGGGGTGCATAAATGCAGTGGTTCAGCAGGAGGGATCATTATGATGCGAAAGTTGTCAGACATAAATGACTCTGTGTTCCATGAGCAAGCATACTCCATTAGCACAATAATGGATATTGCTAATGAGGAAGGACTTGACAAATGGTTACTGACAAACATCGATGGACCAAACGATGTAGAGGGTCAGGTGGATTTTCTACATGAAATGAAAGAGATCAGAACAAAGTGGGTTGGGCCATGAGTGCTAATGGGTGACTTTAATATTACAAGATTTCAAAAGGAAAGGTCGGAAAAAAAAATGCAAGACAATATCAACACTATTCAACAGATTCATTGATGATCTCCAACTCATCGAGGTCAAGTTGCGACAACATTGTTACACAAAGTCCAACTATAGAGAAGAGCCAACAATGGCAAAGTTAGATTGATGTATGGTCTCGACGGAGTGGCTAGATCAACGACATGATGCAACTTTGAAGCCTATGCCCAAAACAACCCCAAACCATTATCCAATATATTTGGAGTGGATGAAGCGACCCATACCAAGGAAGCCATTCAGGTTTGAGGCCTTCTGGATATGCATGCCAGGTTTTGATGATATGATATGCTGGTGGTGGGACTTTGCACCTTGATTGTCCGATGCAATGACCAACATAGTGGGCAAGCTCAGGTATTTGCAATCTAAACTCCAAATCTGAAATAGAGCTACAAATAAAAATAAAAGAAAGGACATGGTTAAGAATAAGATAGAAGAGTTGGAGATGTTGGAAGAGACGAGAAGCCTGAGCAAAGAGAAAAGTGAAGAATGAAAGTAGCTAACAGAATCTCTAGACAAACTACTTCAATGGGAAGAATTACTACAGAAACAACGAGCAAGAGTACAATGGCTACAATGCGGTGATAAAAACATAAAATTCTTTTACCATTGCACAAGCCCTAGAAGAAGAAAAAATCTCATTAACAACATAGAATGGAATGGAGAGGTGGCTCAAAATCAGAATCAAGCAAAAAACTTGATATTGAGATACAATTCATCACTCTTCTAGGAGGGAGAAGCTCCTAAGATTGATGTAGATTGGAATGTGTTATATCCAGAGGAACCAAGCAAACTGCAGGAGTTGGAACACCCATTTATGGTGGAGGAAATCAAGGGGGCTATCTTCAGCTTAGCCATTGATAAAGCTTCGGGCTTAGATGGTTTTTCGACTTCTTTTTATCGAAGATTTTGGGAAGTGATCAAGCTAGATCTATGCCAGTTTTTCAAGGAGGTATACTAGGGTTCAACTGATCTATCAAGAATTAATTACTCATACATTTGTTTGATATCGAAGAAACAAGAAAATCAATCGGTGAAAGACTATAGGCCGATTTGCTTAGCGAATGGAATCATGAAAATCTTTACAAAAGTCCTAAGCTGAAGACTCTCAACACATCTGGATAGTCTCATATTTTAAACATAGTCAGCTTTTATAAAGAAAAGGTAAATCAACAATAGCTTCTTAAGCACTTTAAAAATCATATCAAACTGCAAAAGAACTAAAGGAAAAGAACTTGTACACAAGTTGGACTATTAGAAGGTGTTTGACAACATCACTTGGGAGTTTGTTTTTTGAAATGCTAAGAGCTAGAGGTTTTGGGCCAAGATGGTGTAGTTGAATCAAAAGTGCCCTCTAAAATAGCAAAATGTGCCCTAAACATGAATGGAGAGATGATGAATTGGTTCACAACACACAAAGGGCTAAAGCAGGGGGACCCATTGTCATTGCTTCTCTTCATCTTATCTATGGATATCTTCCCCAGGATGATGGAAAAAATAGCTTCAAACAATATCATTAAAAGGCATTGGTGAGGCAGATTCAATGGGAAAGATCACATACTTACAGCATGCCAATGATACTCTAGTATTCTGCAAGGCAATGAGAATCATATGAGGAATCTAAAATTCCTCCTATACTGCTTTGAGTTGATAACAGATTTAAAAATTAATTATGAGAAGACATCAATGGCTAGAATTAGCAAGGAAGGAGTTTTGTTCGCAAGCCTAATAGGGTATACACAAATGATGTTTTCGATCAGGTACCTCAGCCTCCCATTACACTATAGAAAGGCACATGCATCAGATTGGAATTTTCTAATTGAAAAAGTCAAAAAAATTAAGCTTCTAGAAAGGTAAAATGCTCAGCATCGGAGGCTGACTGGTTCTAACCAATGCAATGCTAGGAGCCATCCTAACTTACTGGATGTTATCAATTATTATACCGGCTCAGGTTATCAAAAAAAATTGATGCAAGAAGAAGAAGGTTTCTATGGAGAGGACACAATAGCTATATCGGAGGTCATTGCTTGGTGAGATCAGAGAAAGTATGTAGAACAAGAAAACTATTATCCCCAAGAATGATTTTATGATCACAAAATATTAAAGCACAATTTGATACTAACATTTTTCAAGAATGTCAAAGAATAATTTTGTAGAGAAAAATATCATTAAAATACTCCCAATGTAATTGAAGATTAATTGAATCAAGTAAAATTGACTTTGAAGACTTTCAACACAAGAAAAATTTTTTCAAAGATTTAGAGCTGATTCACTTAAGAATTAAGCCAGCTCTGACACGGAACAACCTTGATACTTTGGCTTGGCATGCAGTTGAGCCGGCTCGAAATGGATCTGAATCGACTCTCTCAGGATGATAGAGAAATGATTGTTGGATTCTGCAGTTTAAGCCAGCACAAAATAAGATCCAAGCTAGCTCTCTCAAATAGACAGAAAGAAGTATTTTTATGTCTATAGTTCGAGCCAGCTCGAAGTAAGATCCGAGCTGACTCTCTCAAAAGAACAAAATGATGGCTTTTAAAGTCTGCAACTCGAGCCAGCTTGAAACAAGACCCGAGCCGACTCTCTTAGTGAGATAAAATATTAATTTTTTGAAGTCTGCAGTTCGAGCCAACTCAATATCTTCTGACAGACGTAATGGCTAATTCTACAGATGCCTATTTTCATTCAGAAAATATTTCTAATGGCTATTTTCCACCTTCAATAATCAAAAATGGCTAGAATTGAGTTCAAATCAATCAGAGCTGGGAGAGAAGGATTAAGAGATAAAAGAAAAGGCAAAAAAATAAAAAAAGAGCACTGTTCATGAGAAAAAGAGTACTTTGAGCATTTAATAGCCTTCAAGAGAGTTCATCCACTTCTAACAACTTGTCTCTTGAATTTTTAGATTGCATTCAAGGAGGAGAAAGAGCATTCATTGCTGACATTCAAAGTATTCTCAAGAGAGAGCTTCAATGACAACAAATCAACCACTATAGGGTTTTTATTGTTGTATTAAATTTCTTCTCTTTATTTACTGTAAAAATTTCAGCAGGGCTAAAACTTGAAGGGTTGATTGTACCAAACATGGATTAGTTTGAAAGAGCCTTAGGATCAGGCTTGTAAAGATTTTGATTAGTTGACCTATATTAAAATCAATTAGATTAGTTTGTGAGTTCGGTAAAAACAAACTCACTGTAATCAGGTCGATTATAGTAAAAATTCTCAAGAAATCGCTTGAAGAGTGGATGTAGGTGCTTGAGGCACACTGAATCACTATAAATTTGTTATATTTGTATGTGTATGATCTTGCTCTTCTTTTGTATTTACTTTCTAATCTTTAATTTGCTACACCTTTTGCTTATATGCATTTCAGCACTGCATACACTTGCTTAAATTCATAAAGATTTTTAATAACCCAATTCACCCCCCGCCTCTTGGATTATCTAGCTGAGCAACAAGTGGTATTAGAGCTTGGTTCTCAATTAGAATGTTGATCTAACGATCAAGAGATAAAAATCATTACAATACAATTGGGTGATTCACTTACCGAAGGGCAATCCACTAACAGACCACCACTCTTTAATGGCACAAATTATACATACTGAAAAGCTCGCATGAGAATTTTTATTCAAGCTCTTAATTATGATATATAGAGTATCATAATTAATAGACCACACACACCCATTATTATAGTCGATGGCATTAGCATCACCAAATCTGAAAAGAATTCGAGTGAAGAAGATAAAAGATCAATTCAGCTAAATGCCAAGGCTATAAAAGTTTTATATTGTGCCTTGGATGCAAATAAGATTAACCAAATTTTTACTTATAACTCCACAAAAAAAATTTGAGATAGACTTGAAGTTACTCATGAAGGCACTAATCAAGTAAAAAAATCAAAAATTAACATGCTAGTGCATCAATATAAGCTTTTCAAAATGAAACCCACTGAATCAATCACTGAAATATTTACATGCTTCACAGATATCATTAATAATTTAAAAAATCTTGGTAAAGCATACTCTAATAGTGATTTGATGAGATATATTCTTAGGTCTTTATCAAAATCTTAGAAAGCAAAGATCACAGCAATACAAGAGGCAAAGGACTTGAACAAGCTATCATTAGAAGAGCTAATTGGGTCCCTAATGACATATGAATTAGAAATGAAGCAATATAATGAAGATGAAGGCTGAAAGAAAAAGATAATTGTCCTCAAATCTGCTGCATATGTAAAGAAGAAGAGGAGTCTACTGAAGAGGATGATGAAAATGAAGATATAGCCTTGATTACAAAAAAATTTAAGAAATTCATAAGAAGAAGAAGACAAAGATTCAAGAAGAAGCCACCAATCAAAGATGAATCAAGCAAAGAAAAAAAAAGAAAAAGAAACAGCCATTATGCTATGAATGCAGAAAATCAGGATATTTCAAAGCTAACTGCCCCAACTTCAAGAAGAGTTTTAAAAAAATCAAAAAGAAAGCAATGGTTGCCACTTAGAGCGACAGCGATGAATCCAGCTCCGATGAAGAAAATAAGAATATTGTAAACTTGTATCTCATGACACAAGATGATGAGGTAACCTCTGAAATTATCCCAGATTTTACTTTTGAAGAACTATAAGATACTTTTTATGATTTAATGGATGAATACCGAAAGATAAACATTAAGAATAAGAGTTTAAAAATGAAGACTAAAATATTATCTAAAAAAAAGAAATAAATTTTATAAAGAAACAAACTCTTGGTAGAAGAAAATGATTTATTAAGGAAAAAAGTTCAAAAGCTGAAACCATTGGTTGAAATTTATCTATAGTTTTGAAAATTTGAAAATGATTCTAAACAACTAAAAGGCCATCTATGATCAAGCTAGTATTGGTTTCAATCATAACAAGAAACAAAAATTCCTAAAGAATCTTTATACTAGTTCATTATCATCACATTTTACTTCATATGTCACATGCTTTAGTTGTGGTAAAGTAAGACACAAATCAAATGCATGCAACATAAGAAAATCTAATGGAAAAATTGTAAAAAAAATTTAGATTCCAAAAAAAATTATAAATGCTAACCCTAAAGGATCCAAGAAGACTTTGGTACCTCAGCCACTTGATTGTTTTGCAGGAATATCTTGTAGCTAATGAAAATAAAAGAGCTTGGTATCTAGACAGTGGCTATTCAAGATATATGATGGATGACAAGGATTAATTCATCATCCTTGAGAGAGAATGGAGGAGTGGTGACCTTTAGCGATAACGGCTAAGGAAAAGTCATTGGAATTAATAAAATCAAAATCACTCACACCATTTTTATTGAAAATGTATTACTTGTTGATAGCTTAAAGCATAATTTATTAAAAATAAGTCAATTATGTGACAAAAATTTTAAAGTCATATTTGAATCATCTTTATATATAGTTACTAGTCCCTTTGATGATTGTATCAAGTTCATTGGATATAGGTATGGCAATATCTACATAATTGATCTTGATGAAATAGTCATAAAGAGTGGCTAATGCCTTGTTACTAAGGATGCTAAGATCAAAGAAACTAGTTGGCTATGGCATCATAAGTTAGGTCATACAAGCATGCATACTTTATCAAAATTGATTGTAAAAGACTTAGTTAAAGGTTTATCTAAACTAAATTTTGAAAATGATCATGCTTGTGATGTATGTCAATTTGGTAAACAAACTAGGAAGAGTTTCAAATTTAAAAATATAATTTCAACTACTAGGCCATTTAAATTGATTCATATGGATTTAGTTGGACCTATTAAGACTACAAGCTTAAGAGAAAAAAAAAATATGGACTTATGATCATAGATGATTTTTTTTATTTTACTTGAGTTTTATTTTTGACTCAAAAAGATGAAGTATTTTCTGTATTTTTAAAATTTTATAAAAAAGTTTCAAATGAAAAGAACTCTATAATCATTAAAATTTAAAATGACCATGGTACTGATTTTAAAAATCAAAATTTTGAAATATTTTATAATGAAAATGGTATAGAACATAATTTTTCAGCTCCAAGAACGTCCTAACAAAATGGTGTTGTTAAGAGAAAGAATAGAACTTTGGAAGAAATAAAAAAAACTATGTTATGTGAAGAAATTTTTTCAAAATATTTTTGGACTGAAGCTATAGATACTGCTTGTTATATTTTAAACCATATTTTAATTCATCCAAATCTCAAGAAAATCCCTTATGAACTTTGAAAAGGAAGAAAACTTAATATTAGTTATTTTTATGTCTTTAGATGTAAATATTTTATTTTAAATAATAGAAAAGATAATCTTGAAAAGTTTGATGCTAAATCCGATGAAGATATCTTTTCTGGATACTTCATATCAAGCCAAGCATATAGAGTCTTCAATAAACATACTTTAGTTATTGAAGAGTCTTTTCATGTTATCTTTGATGAAACTAATAATCTATCTTCAAGAAAAGAAGATACTTTTGATGATAATGCAAGCAGCTTAGAAAAGAAAGTAAAGGAGCTCAACTTAAAGGACAAATCTGATCATAATGAAGAGAGAGACCCAAATAGTGATGACCTTGAAGAAATCAAAGAAGAAGGTATGAACCAAAAGCATTATGATCGATCCAAAGAATGGATGTATGCCCACAATCACGTTAAAGATCTTATAATTGGTGATCTCTCTCAAGGTGTAAGAACTAAATCTACTTTTAGATAAAATTATGATTATTTAGCTTTTGTTTCTCAAATAGAACCTAAAACTATTGAAAAAATTGAAAGTGATCCTAATTGGTTGATTGCTATGGAAGAAAAATTAAATCAATTTAAAAAAGTTAATGTTTGGATATTAGTGAGTAGACCAATTGACCATTCAATTATTGGCACCAAATGGGTATTCAAAAATAAATTAGATGAAAATGATAATATAGTAAGAAATAAAGTAAGACTAGTTGCTAAGGGATATAATTAGGAAAAAAGAATAGATTTTTATAAAACATATACATCAGTAGCAAGATTAAAAGCCACTAGATTGCTACTTACTTTTGCTTATCATATGGATTTTAAATTATATCAAATGGATGTAAAAAATATATTTCTAAATGATTTTATTGCTAAAGAAGTTTTTGTGGAATAACCATCAAGTTTTGAAAATCATACTTATTTAAATCATATTTTCAAAATTAATAAAGCATTGTACGGTTTAAAACAAACATCTAGAGCATGGTATGATAGATTAAGTAATTTTTTTCTCAATAATGACTTTCTAAAGGTAGTATAAACACTATATTATTTTTGAAAAGAAAGGGGTTAGATCTTCTGATTGTTCAAATATATATAGATGACATTATTTTTGGTTCTACTAACGAAAATTTTTATCAAAAATTTGCTAAGTTAATGCAGGGTGAATTCGAAATGAGCATGATGGAGGAGCTAACATTCTTTTTTGGACTTCAAATCAAACAAAAGAAGTAATTTTCATATCCCAAACCAAATACATTCTAGAAATACTAAAGAAGTATGGGATGGAGAATGAGCCCATCATGCAGATTGGATAAAGATGAAAATGGTAAAAGCATAAATCAAAAATTTTATAGAGGTATGATTAGCTCTCTATTATATTTAACTGCTAGTGGACCTAATATACTCTTTAGTGTTTGCGTATGTGCTAGATTTCAGTCTAATACTAAAGAATCTCATATGTTTGCTGTCAAAAAAATTTAAAGATATTTGATGGGAATACAAAATTTAGATTTATTGTACCCTAAGTAAACCTCAATTGATTTAATTAGATATTCTGATGTTGATTATGGGGGATGTAGAATTCACTATAAGAAATTAAGGTATTAGCGACGGCCATTAGCGATGGTATTTTTGCCGCTGCTAATATTTTTATTAGCGATGGTATTATCGATGGTAATGATTCCATCACTAATAATTATTTTATCGATGGTTATTAAAGGCGGTATTCTCACCGTTGCTAATATTAGTTTTATCGATGGTGTAAACGGTATTAGCAATGGAATTGTCATTGCTAATAATCATTAGCAATGGCACTATTAGAGATGACATTCATCATCGCAACAAAGAAAAAAATATTTTTTTATTTATTAAAATTATTAGGGATGGTGAAAAGAGTATTAACGATGCCAATTATTATCTCTAATAATCATTAACGACGGTATATTAACGATGACATTCACCATCATAAAAAAATAAAAAAAAATTATTTATTAAAATTATTAACAATGGTGAAAAGAGTATTAGCGATGGTAACTGTCATCTTTAATAATCATTAGCTACAATATTATTAGCGATGGTATTCATCATCATGAAAAATAAAAAAAATATATTATTAAAATTATTAACGACGGTAAGAAGAGTATTAGCGACGGCAGTTGCCATCGCTAATACTTAATGTAGAGTATAATTTTTTTTCAAATATGATATAATTTTAAAATTTAAAGTATATCTTCACTGTTCATTATTCAAATAATTATCTTTAGAGTATCGTCATAAAAAATCACCTCGATCCAATAGCCTTAGCTATGTCGATCAATAAAATTTGATTTCGACAGTCATGAACGATCAGTTAATGATCTGATAGATAGAGATAATTGATGGATCTAAAAATTTATAACAATAATTTTGGTGATATTTATAGTATACTAGTAAAATTTTATTTTAATCAGGCATCATTATCATTATCAATTTAGTACAAGATGATTTAGATTATTAAATAAAAAATGAGTGATCAAAAAGCTAAACAATATTTAATTATAAGATAATTTTTTAGATAAATGATCTTTGCTACTACTTTGATCATTTGTACGATGGTGATCGTAAAATTCAAAATGCATGTATATGAATGATCCAAAACTATATGTCTCTTGCAACTTATTCTTAAAATTCTTAAGTAATTATACTTGTACTTTTCTAAGATCTGCTTAACATAGATGATTCATATACGTACGGTTTAGATTTTATGATCATCACTGTATAAATGATTAAAATAGTAGCAAAGATCTTTTATCTAAAAAATTATCTTAATAGGACATCGTTTGATTTTTTTATCACTCATTTTTTACTTAAAGATCAAAATCATCTCATACTAAATTGACCATAATAATGATGTATGATTGAAGTAAAATTTTAATAGTATGCTATAAATATTATTAAAATTATCATTATAAATTTTTGGATCCATCGATGATCTCTATCTATCAGATCATTATGCGATCGTTCGTGACCATCGAAATTAAATTTTATTGATTGATATAGCTATATATGTCAGATCGAGATGATTTTTTATGAAGATACTCTAATGATAATTATTTAGATAATGAATGATGAAGATGAACTTTAAATTTTAAAATTATATCATATTCAGATATTTGTGAAGGTGCGGAGGATTATTAACGATGATTTTTAGCGACAGTAGTATTATTATCGCTAATTTATTAGCGACAAAATTCATGCCATCCCTAATAATTTAAACAAAAATTATTTTAAAAATCTGATAAAAGTATTAACGATGGATTTTTATTTTTAGTGATGAAAATTTTCGTCATACATTATCGACGGTATTAGTGACAGCAAGTTTGCCATTGCTAATAGTCCATCTTTTATAAAACTAAAAAATTTCTCCCTCCTCGCTCATTCTCTCCCGTCCCTACTCCCTAACCTCACTCTCAGGCATCCTCACCCCCCCAACCCCCTTCTCCGGTATCTCACGGCCACTGCGACCCCACTAGCCTCATCCCCATATTGGCCCAACCCCAAGCCAACCTTGCCGGCCCTGCAGCCCACGGCCCCACCACCCCCAACCCACGGCCCCCGCCACCCCCCGCGACCCTACCCCGGCCCTGTCGCCCCTTGTGGCCCTATCGGCCCCAACCCACGACCCAACTCCACCGAGCCCTGAGGCCCCCACCCTAACCCCGCCACCTCCAGCCTGTGGCCCCAAACCAGTCGCCCCAATCCTGCCCCACCACCCCTGCCTTGCGATCCGTCCCCGCATCAGTGCATCGATGAGTATTTCCATGAGTATTGGCAATGACATTAGCCAGTATTTTCATGAGTATTGGTGATGACATTAGCGATGGCTAATGTTGTCTACTATTAGTGATGGCTAGTGTCGTCACTAAAAATTAATTAAATATTGATTTAATTAATTAGTGAGATAATTAATTAATTAGATGCATAGGACTTGAGTCTGGGCATGCAGAGTGCTTGGATTGAGAAAAAGTATTCGGTAGCATTGCAAACACAGGGTTTGGGCGTGTCCTACATGTCCGACCTCAGGTCACAGCTTGCATCCATGGCATCTAGTCCTGACATGTCCAGTGCACTCAGATCGATAGAAGGTGTCGGACAATATTAATTATATATTAATTTTAATAAAATTTACATTATATGGAGCGATAGACCCATCAGTTGATTGCTATATATATTCTAATATATCTATATATTTATTTATTTTTGTACGGATGGAAGAATTATATACATTGATCAATTGATTGTCCACTATGGATAGTTTGAAAAATATAAATAATACTATAGGTCATTACAGTAATCAAATGGTATACTAAGGGTTCAAAAGAAATTTTGGACAGTATTTTTTTTTTGTTCTCCCTATGTGGAAGAACTAAGAAAAAATATTATCAAAATTTTTTTCGACTCCAATTGCATATCGTTTGATTACTATAATGGACCTATAGAATTAATGTATTTTTTGAATAGGATATGACTTATCTTTACCTATTAATTGATGACAGGATGCATTTACTATATAAGCCATTTTGAATGATAAAATAGTATTCAACAATTGCCTTATATTTATGTATATGTAGAATTCTTAGATAGTCTGTTATAGATCGTAGTTGGATGGACCATCAAGTAGTCGACAGAGAGATTTGTACTGAATACAGGGAAGGTGTAGAGTACTTTTATGATTTTATTTTTGAAAATACGATACTCTTATATCAAGAATGTGCTTATTGCCCATATAATAGATGTGGTAATAGAGAAATATTTGATAGAGATATAATTACTATCTATTTGTATAAGAGTGGATTTATGCCCAACTATAAGCATTGGTACTTATATGAAAAGATGTGGGAGAAAGTTGCAAGGGTTACAATCGAGCAGAACATGGACACAGATAGAATGGTGGACATAGTTATGGATGCGGCTGATCTTGAATTTAACTGAAATGGGAAGGACAATCCAGAAGCTGGCGATAGTGATTTCTATCGTATGCTGAAAGATGCTAATGAACCACTATGATCGAGATGTGAAACACATACTGTACTATTAGTTGTGTCAGAGTTGTCGAATTTGAAGATCGAGTTTAACAAGATGGTCAATTGTTATGATAAGATGATAGCAATAATAAAAAAAATACTATTGAAAGATGGAAAGCTTGTTGGGAGCTTCTATACTTCCAAGAAAATGGTGAAACGGTTGGGCATAGGATATGAAATGATAGATGCATGCCGTAATGGTTGCATGTTTTTCTATAAAGAGGACCAATAGAAGAGCTCATGCGGCGTATGCGGTGCAAGCCGATTTAAGCCGAGACAAGAGGGTAGAAATTAGAAGGACATATCATACAAGGTTCTTCGATATCTTCTTCTCACTCCTAGACTTCAGAGGCTCTACTTGTCAAAGAGTACTATCAGACAGATGAGATGGCATAAAGAAGGACCATGCAAGCACCCCGATATGATGTGTCATCTGTCAGATAGTGAGGCATGGAAGTAATTTGATGCTTGCCACCCTTTATTTACTCAGGAATCATGCAATGTCCGATTGGATCTATCTACAGATGGTTTTACATCGTTTGGTCATGCAGTGACCCCTTATTCATGTTAACTAGTCTTTATCACTCCATACAATCTATCACCTGTGATGTACATGAAAGAACATAATATCTTTCTTACATTAGTCATTTCTGGACCACGACATCCTAGTATAAGTATTGATGTATATCTAAAGCCTCTTGTTGATGAGTTGAAATGGTCCAATGCCATTCGTACTTTTGATGCATTGAAGAAGCAGAATTTTGTAATGAAAGTTGTGTTGATGTGGATCATTAGCAATTTTTTTACTTATGAGATGCTATCAGGATGGAGCACTCGTGAGAAGCTAGCATGTCTCTATCGCATGGAGAATAAAAATCATTTCAGCTTGAGCATGGTCTGTTGGTTCGATTATCATCATCAATTTCTCTCCGAGCATCATCCTTTTCGAAAGCAATGAGATAGTTTCAGGAGAAATAAGATAGAGAAGGACCATACGCCCTAGCACCTCAATGGTATGGAAGTATTTCAGAGGATATCCCAATTGGACAAAGTCCCATTTGGCATGGAATTTGACAAGCAAAAGCCTTGGAGATTCAATACAACTCATAACTGGGTGAAACGAAGCATCTTCTAAGAATTGCCCTACTGGTCCACCAATTTGATCCGTCATAATCTTGACGTCATGCATATCGAGAAGAATATATTCGATAAAATTTTTTATACTATTATAAATGTCAAGCGTAAGACAAAGGATAATCCCAAGGCTCGAGCAAAAATGAAAACATATGTAAGCATTCTTTATTAGAGCTGGTTGAGGTGTCACCTGAAAAATTTCTAAAGCCGAAAGCATCTTATACTTTAACAAGGGAGCAACTGAAGGATATTTGTGAATGGTGTCAGAATTTTAAATTTTTAGATGATTATGCAAGTAATCTAGCTTGGTGCGTCAATATCAAAGATTGTAGATTTTATGGGCTAAAGAGCTATGATTGCCATGTATTCATGCAATGATTACTCCTATTGGCTTAGCGTGATCTCCTTTCCAACTTTATATGAAGTTTTTTGATCAAGCTTAGCCTTCTATTCAAAGACATTTGTGCTACCAAACTATCTACCGATCACATCTCCAGTCTTGAGGCTACTAGTGTAGAGACCATATATAAGTTGGAGAAGATATTTCCTCCCAGCTTCTTTGACTCCGTGGAGCACCTCTTGATTCATCTGGCATATGAAGCTAGGGTGAGGGGTCTAGTGCAGTACAGGTGGATGTATCCATTTGAAAGATGCATGCACAGTCTCAAAGTGAAAAATAAAGTCTGAGTCGAAGGTTCTATTGTGGAGGCTTATATAATAGAAGAGATTTCAAATTTCAGTCGATACTATTTTAATCCCAATGTGCAGACCAAGCTGACTCAAGTGAGCCGAAATGATGACAGTGGTGCTGAGGGATCAAAGCTGGAGATCTCAATATTTGCCTATCTCGTTTGAGAATTTGGGCATGAGGTTCATCAGATTTTCTCCGATACTGAACTTTGACAAACAGAGGCATATATTTTGCTAAACTGTGTAGAAGTCGACCCATATGTCCTATAAGTGTCCATCATAATCTCAATTTTTTAATCACTTATTTCAGTATATTTATCTTATGCATGTTTAAGTAATATGATGAGATGTTGAAAGGAAAAAATCCGAGCATAAGTGATGAAGAAATATCAACACAACGCTCAGAGAACTTTGCATGTTGGTTCCGTCAATTGATAAGCATACATTGTCATTTTATATATTTTAATTTTTTAATTTATTTTTTTATAATATGCAGGTCATCCAAAGGAGCGAGTCCATACCAATGAAGCTGAGATCATTAGGTTACGGATCTGAAAAATATGTGACATGCTATAATGATTGTTACGTAAATGGTTTCAAATTTTATACCCAGCAATATGAAAATTATAAAAGCACAATAAACAGTGATGTGTGTATAAAAGACAGCTAGTGAAAGATAAGATGGAGAGTGACTACTATGGAATCCTCGAAGAAGTGATCAAGATAAGCTATATTGGAGGTAATAGTGTCATTCTATTTAAGTGCCAATGGTTCGATACTGATAATGGTATGAAGGTTGATCCATGGCATGGGCTTATTGAAATCAAACATGGATCAAAAGCTTATGCCAACGAGCTATTTGGACTAGCTGCACAAGCTGCTCAAGTGTATTATACTCTTTTTCTATCAAGAGAAAGAAGAAGGAAAGATTGGTAAGCTATATACAAAATTAAGTCTCGAGCCGTTCATTACGCGCTCGAAGAAAAAGAAAAACCCCAATTACCAAAATACTTTCAAGAGGATGAGACAGTAAAAGTTCATTAATCATTTGATGATGTGGAATTAGATGCTCCAGAAATTCTCCTATGTGAAGATGGCCAACATGAGGAGGTAGATCCAATTGAGATTATTTTAAAGGATAATCTTCCTTAAGAAGGAGAAGAAGAGGAAGAGGTGGAAGAAGAAAAAAAATCAGAAGAAGATTCCAAAGGATACCAAACATCTGAAAAGGCTGATGAGTAGTGCTAAGTATATAATTCTTGGATCATTCTAATTACTTATCTTACATCATTTTAAATCTTGCATTGCCATCCATAATTGCACAATTAATTTGGTGAATCTATTTATTTTTATTTTCAGAGAGCATACATCATGTCTTCCAGAGGCTGGAGCCGCACCAATCGAGGACAAAGCTCTCGAGGAGAGAACAATCATGCGGCTAGCTCGCATGGTTCTGCACCTCTCTCATCGAACGATAAACTCTAACACTTAATTTATATATTTTTGTTTATATTATTTTGCCTTTTGTTAACTGATATAACATTCTTTGTATTAGATATTTTATGTTTAGGGTCGGAGGATAGGGGGTCACTAGTGACCCCACAGTTGCATGTAGTAGCGACCATCGACTCTCAGACACAATGCCGTGGTTGAGGACCCATCCGACTCATGGCATCTCCTACTCGATTGGAGGATAGAGATATCATCCATATCCAAAGTCGCTCGTAAGTACTATATGCTTAATTAATATGTTTAGAATTTAGTAATTTTAGAGTTAACATTTATTCTTTGAAATCAATTTTGCAACAAGCCTTCTACATCTCATGTCGTTACCGAAATCATACACCAATTGATGTTGAAACTGATGAATGAGTTCTTGAGTTAGCGGTCGAGAGCTCATGATGCAGCCTGAGAGATATTTCTGGTAAGTCAAAACTATTTTAATTTTTAATTTTTTGATACGTTGGTATTTTAATTACATATTAATACATGCTTGCTTCTATCTTGTAGGAGTACTGCTGATTCGAGACTCTCCAAGTTGAGGAGGCTAACCGTCGGACCTTCGAGGAGATGGCTACATAGAGGTTTCGAGATGGCCTTTACAGCCTCAGATAGTCCACCATCCAGCACACCAATTTTCAATCGCCATCAGACTGGAGGTCCTTCATAGATCACTAGATGTGGGAGGACATATGGCAGGCCTTCTATGATTAGTGGAGCAGCAAGAAGTATTCTGATAGGCAGCAAAGGGTCTGATAGAATCAAACTGTCCAGCAGGATTCGATCAAGCACACGGGCAGCTCAATTGGCATACATGTTGTAGCCGATAGACTAGTAAAAAATCTATATCAAAACTCTTCACTAAAATTGTAAAAATTTATATATATATATATTTTAATTAATTTAATTTTATTATTTACTTATTGTAGATATAGCAGCTGGATCGTCCATCAGACCAGCTGCAGTTATGGGAGGCCACACACCAATCTAGGAGAACTGATGACTATTTAGATTCTACGTCATAATAGATCATGGTAAGAACTTCAAATTTTATTTACTAATTAAGTTGTTACAGGATCTAATTTTTATATTAGAACTAATATATTTCTGAACTATGCAGATACGTTATGTGGGGTACGTTGCTGAGAGATACAGCGATGACCGATCTTCTCAGCCCCTTTGACCTTGAGGAGGGATGGTTAAGCACCATCGAAGGGTGAATAGGAGTCAGATCATAGGATTCAGCCACAGCTTCGATCCTCCATTGACTCGATATCTTTCGATATCCTCACAGACTTCGATATCCCAAACCTAGAGTGATGCGCACATAGAGGAGGTCATGCAGAGGCTTTTGAGCCAATGACCTCAGAGCCTCCTGGATGCCATTTATGATGCAGTCGTAGAGCTTTTTCAGAACCTACAACTATGCGATCGGTTGGGTTCGTCATCCCAACTATCACATCAGGTAATTATACTACTAAACTCATTTATTTGTTTTAAGTTTTCATATTTAGAAGCTTCATATATTTAAGTTTGAGTCAGAGAAGGAGATCTAAGGGCTAAAAATTTAATCTGATTATTCAATCGATGGGTCGGAGGTGTCTATAGCTCTGTATCATCGAATAGAATATATAAAAATAATCTGTTCTAGAATCAGAGGAGTATATCGAAAGATACATCTTCATATCAAAAGATAAACCTCTGTATCAAAATTTACTGATATTATTTTATTTTTTTTATTAGAAGATGCTGGAACATCCGGCTCTCATCCACCAGTTACTGGAGAGGAGCAGGAGATGGAGGAGGTGGACGACAATGAGGATCAGACTTGATTTTTTTTATATATTATATTTTTTTGATATTGATTATAAAAAATTATATAATTTATATTTTTAATATAATATAATTAATTTTTAATTTTTATTATCATATTATCTTTGAATTTTAATTATAATAGATATTAAAAATTATAATTCATTATGATTAATTAAAATAAATTTTAAAAAATATTTTTATTAATTTTTAAAAAATAAAATTAATTATTAACAACAGTATTAGCAATGAAAAATATCATCGCTAATAAGTATTAGCGATGGTATTAATGATGATATCATCATCTTTAATATTTTTTAAAAATTTATTTAATTTAAAAATTAAAAAAAAATAGAGACAGTATTAGCGACGGCATTGTTTGTCACTAATAATTATTAGTGACGATATTAGCCATGAAAACACATCGCAAATATTTTTTTAAAATTTTTTAAAAAATTTAATTTAAAAATTAAAAAATTAGCGATAAATTTTTTTTATCACTAACATCATCTCTAATAGTCATATTAGAGACAGCAATATTTTTCATTGCTCATAAGAATATTTAGCAATAAAATTTTTTCAGATTGACTGTTACGATAAATTAGCAACGGCAATATTATTAACGATGGCTGGTGGACTATTAGCGATGGCAGATAGCCATCGCTAATAGTCTGGATTCTTGTTGTGATTAATAGAAAAAGAACTAGTACATATCAATTCTTTAAGTTGAACTTAATCTCTTTATTTAGCAAAAAAATAAAATTCAATAGCATTGTCTACTGTCGAGGCCGAGTGCGTTACAGTCAAAAATTACTGTACTCAATTTTTTTAGATTAAGCAACAACTTAAGGATTATGGCATTGATCAAAATAATTTTTTTTTAAAATATGATAACACAAGTGCCATCAATTTAACAACAAATCACATTCAACACTCAAGAATAAAATATATTAAAATAGGACACACTTTATTAGAGATTATGTTCAAAATTATGATATTGTACTTGAATTTGTTTCAACTGAAAATCAATTAGCTAACATTTTCATAAAATCTTTGAATGAAGATAGATTTAATGTGATTAGAGGTGAGTTAGAAATTTGTGATCCCTTATAATGAAAAATCACTCAATAACTCCTTGCTCATATATTTGTTGGCTTGATCCAAGTTTTTCAAAAATTTTTGAATTGATTTTGAATTTTTTTTGAATTTCTATTACTATGACTCAAGCTGGCTCGACTATGCCATTGAGCTAACTCGACTATCAAGTCGATCCGAATAGGGTATGAGCTGACTCGATGGTCGGGGGCTCAATTTTTTATTTAAAATGATTGACTTTTCAAAAATCCTACTCATTTGCATCCGAGCCTACCCAACCAAACTCTCTCTCGACTCCACTCCAAAACCTTCCAAAAACTCTCCCCACCTCCCTCTACCTTCCAAATCCTTTGGATTTTGAGCAATGGCTCTCACACTACCATCATGAAGAGGAAAGAGATAGAGATGCAGCATGAAGCTCGAACGAAGAGGAAGAGATAGCTCGAGGATCTCCATCTGGTACCCTCTACTTCAATTTTTTTTCTGAATCGAGTCTCCATGGCTTCATGGGCAGTTGTCATGGGAAGAAGGTCAATTTTCAGTTCTTGGATGAAGAAAATTTTTACATTGGGTCTTGGATATGACAGCAAGGATGGAAAAAGTTATGCTCTCTTGAGGTGCCTACTTATCCAAATCTAGTTAGAAAATTTTTTGAAAATTTGAAGTCAGATATAGATTTCTTCTGGTCCATTGTTAAAGGGATAGAGATTGTACTTGATCAGAGGAATTTAGGACACCTGTTAGAAATGCCATCCCCTGGAATCTTCGTTGCTGAACTAGAGAATGATTTTGATGGACTTAGGAGGATTTTGGGCAAAAATGATGTGGAGAACTTTGATTATCACAATGCCAATGTTCTACCTGCCGAGCTGAAGCTTCTACACAGTATGATCTGTTGGATATTCTTTTTTAGGATTGGTCGGTTTGATTAGGTTTATAGGAGAGACTTAGCTGTTATGGTACATATGGTGGAAGAAACTCCAATGAACCTGCCATTCATGATGATTGAGCAGATTAAGAGTGCTGCTGGAAAGTTGAAGACCAAAGTTTGTTTGCCTACGGTATGGTTTTCACCTTGATATTTGTTGATGCTAGCATTGACTTAGATGGTGAGGACTTCAAATTTCTCATCCACATTGATTATTACACCATTCATACTCTACACTGCATGAAATATTAAAAGATGAGTGATGAGTGGGTTAGAGAAGCTGAAGCAGCACAGCCTCATGATTTTGGATCATCTTTCTCCTCTTCTTCAAATTCTGCTGAGCCATCTTCACCTGCACCAGATGCTAGACCCTCATCTCCTGCATTGGCGTCGACCCTTGCTTCAGTGGCTGAAGAGCATCATCTTGGACCCTCTATTTCTCTTCACACACCTGCTATGACTCACAATTTTTTTGCTAACAGGATCGTGGAGCAGGTAGTGGAATGGATGACTAAAAAATTTGGAGCCATATTCTCAGGCCTCAGACAACACATTTCTCAGAGTCTTGAGGAGCAAAGAGTATCATCTGAGGGACAGCTTGAGATGCTCCATCAGCAGATCAACAATTTATCTCAGAGGTTGAAAATTTTGGAGAAGAAACAAAATGGGACATCTGTGAAGATTGAGAGTTTGACTGTGGAGGTTGCTAGAATTGCTAGAAGAGCTAAGGAAATTATCATTTCTCGGCACGGCAGTGCAGAGATTATCATCACTATTATTCGAAGAGTTGAGGCACAGATTGGTTAGCTCTAGGCTTGGATATCCTCATCTTCTACTTAGCCTACACCCTCCTCTAGCCAACCTTACTCATCCACTATTAGACACGCCCTTCAATGTCACTATTAGACCTGACACTAGTTTCCCTCATACTCACCCCGAGCCCTTTGCAAGAACTTGGAGCAAGAAATCAGCACCTTCCTCCTCATCCTCTGATCTAGTTGAACCTATCGTAGAGTTTTCATCTAATGAGTAGTAGTCTCTTTAAGACTTAGATTTTACTTTTTGCTTGTCTTTATGTTTGAAATGACTGAAATTGTGTTGTATTGTTTGGTTGGCAACTTTTTGTAAACAATACAAACATATAATGATCATTATCTATTAATGAATGTTTACTTTAGCTTATCTCGAATGTCTATATTATTTATACTTTTAAATGTTTATTTTGATGTTAACAAAAAGAGAGAGAATTACTGATTGAGCATATTAATTTTAAAATTATAAACATTAAAAATTTTATTTAAAAAATTTTGATATGAAAAATACTTCATAAGAAGCACTTATTAAGGGGGAGTTTAAACTTTAATAGCTAAAAATCTTTTGAGAAGTTCACACATCTAGATTTTGTAAAAAATACAATCCTTTCATATAGCTTATCGAATCAGAAATTACTTATGCATATAGTGTATACTAAAATGTAAAACTTTATTACATTTATACTGTATATCTCTTCACATTGAGTAATTCCTTTTATATATAATATATACTACTATATGCTTAATATTTTGTTAACATCAAAAAGGGAGAGATTGTTATCTCCAAGAATGATTTTGATGATCACAAAATGTTAGAGCAAAATTTGATACTAACATTTTTCATAAATGTCAAAGAATATTTTTTTTGTAAAGAAAAAATGCCATTGAAAGACTGCAAGTGTAATTGAAGATTAATTGAATCAAGTAAAATTGACTTTGAAGATTTTCGGCACAAAAAAAACCTTCTCAAAGATTTAGAGCCAACCCACCTAAGAATCGAGCCAACTCTAACACAAAACGTCCCTGATACTTTCACTTGGTATGCAGCCAAGCCGGCTCAAAATGGATCCGAGTCGACTCTCTCAGGGTGATTTTTGAGTTCTGCAGCTCGAGCCAACTCGAAATGAGATCCAAGCCAACTCTCTCAGGTTGACAGAAAGAAGTATTTTTATGTTTGCAGTTCGAGCTAGGTCGAAGCAAGATCCGAGCTGACTCTCTTAGAAGAACAGAACGATAACTTTTAAAGTCTGCAGCTCAAGCTAGCTTGAAGCAAGATCTGAGCCAACTCTCTCAAGGGGATAGAATGTTGATTTTTTGAGGTCTACAGTTCGAGCCGACTCAAAAGCCAATTCAAGCCGACTGGACGTCTTCTGACAGACATAACGGCTAGTTCTGCAGTATCTATTTTTGTCCAGAAAAAATTTCTAATGGCTATTTTCCACCTCCAATGATAAAAAATGATTAGAATTGAGTTCAAATCAATTAGAGCTTGGAGGGAAGGATTAAGGGATAAAAGAAAAAGTAAGAAAACAAGAAACGAGCACTGTTCATGAGAAAAAGAGTACTTTGAGCATTCAATAGCCTTCAAGATAGTTCACCCACTTCCAACAACTTGTCTCTTGAATTTTCAGAGTGCATTTCAAGGAGAAGAAAGAGCATTCATTGTCGATATTCAAAACATCCTCAAAAGAGAGCTGCAACGACAACAAATCAACTGCTATAGGATTTTTATTGTTGTATTAAATTTCTTCTCTCTATTTGCTATTAAAGTTTCAACAGGGGCTGAAACTTGAAGGGCTAATTTGTACCAAACTTGGATTAGTTTGGAGGAGTCTTAGGATGAGGCTTATAAAGATTTTGATTGGTTGACCTATGTTAAAATCATTGGGTTAGTTTGTGAGCCCAGTGAAAACAAACTTGCTATAATCAGGTCAATTATAGGAAAATTTTTCAAAAGGTTGCTTGGAGAGTGGATGTAGGTGCTTGGGACACACCGAATCATTATAAATTTGCTGTGTTTGTATGTGTGTGATCTTTCTCTTCTTTGGCATTTACTTTCTGATCTTTAATTTGCTACATCTTTTGTTTATATGCATTTTAGTACTACACACACTTGCTTAAATTTGTAAAAGTTTTTAATAACCCAATTCAACCCCCCCCCCCTTTCTTGGGTTGTCTAGCTGGGCAACAGAAACTGGGAGTGCTTAGGGTTATTAATCTCAGAATGCTCAATCACTACATTTTGTTGAAATGGTGGTGGAGGTATTTTATGGAAGAATAGAGATTATGGAGGAAGATCATCCATAATTCACACTACAAATATAAACCACCTAATATTTCAATGGGTTTTACAACTCTCGAAGCCTCTGCCCTGATGAATATTTAATTTAAGCCACTAGAGGCACTAAATACTATAATAATTGATGTTATTTTATTGAAATTTGATGCTCTCTAGTCTATTTTGCAGGTGATGAAGAGTTTGGGTTCATACGATTCAAATTAGACTTAAATCAGATCGGATTTAAGTGAACCAGGCAATCAGTTCCCATTCCAGTATGAATGCGACTGAAAAATCAAGGATCAAGAAGCAGTCTCTCCAATCAAAGATCCAGATTAGAAGATAAATGAAATCAAGTGTGAACATGACTTAAATCTCAAAGGCTCAGATTAAAAGATCACTGTTCATGAAGATCTAAGGATCCTTATTCACGCTCCCACCACTCTTTTCATGAAACTCTAGCCTCTCCACTCTATAAATAGAACCCCAAGACCTCCATCTTCTCCAATCAAGCCAACCTTAAGTTTTCTTCAAGCTTCTCTCTTTCTCTCTCCCTCTTCCTCTTCTCCATAAGTCTATGGTAGGTACTAACCCTAGCACGACACCATATTCCTCCACAGATCTCTTTTTCATATCCCATCAAATCTAGCAGAGGTCCTAATCCTAGTGCTACTATCTTTCTTTTTTATATTTTCATACTACCATCTATCTTTCTTTTTTGGAGTTTCTGTACCAAGCCTTTTAGCCATTCTGTCACTGTCTGCATGGAGGAAGACGAAAAAATTTAAGGAAGCACATCACCATCGAACGCAATTAGAAGATCAACTTGATTTAGTTGTCTTGTATCATAATTTTATTTCTTTTTCTTTATGTATGCTTCTTTATTTGATTAATAAAAAATAATTTTATTGTAATTTTTTTATTTTATTCTTAGTTTTTTACAATCTACTATTTTTTTGTTTGTATTTTCGAAATAATCAATCTAAGATCTCTATAGATACAATTTTGACTCACTCTATCTACATAGTAGTGAGTAGGATTATTTTTGGTGTACTATGATACGCATCAAATTTTGACACTGTTGTCAGAGATCTTAGTGTAATTATTTAAAAAAAAATTAAAAAAATATTTATAAAATAATAAAAAAAATATTTTACTGCTTTCTAAATTTTTATTTCTTACTTTAGATTGCTTGACTGCCTCATATGCTTTACTGCTTTATATTTCTAGTTGATTATTTCCTTTCCTTGCACTCTTGCTTTTCATACTATATTTTGCTAATTGATAATTTATTTTTTATTATTAATTAATTTATTTTAATTACTTAATTACCATCTATTTACTCTTTTTAAAATTTTTATCTTATATTATTTTTTATATATAGTAGATTTACTGCTCTCTAGCTAGATTACTTTATTTGCATGCATAAAAAAATTTTTTACTTTTTATAACCTAGTGATTTACTGCTTTTCATAGCATAAAATAATTTATTATCCTAAAAGTAGATTTGATTTATTACTTTATTTATAGGTTACCTATTTGCCTTTTAATCTTAGCATTATTTACTTTTCATTTAGTTAGATTCACTAGATCTTCTCATACCTAATTAATCTAATTTAAAACTTCTCTCATTCCCTCTTGCTTAAAGATAACATAATATAAAAAGAATACAAAGACACCACATAACACTTGACTAATATAAATAAATCAATTAAATCTTAAAAGCTACTTAATATGTTTGGACACCTTTTCTTTTTGCATTGCATATTTTCATAAAAAATCTTAAGGGCAAAATCTTAATCAACATAAGGTGAAGATTTCATCATCCTTCTTTGGCCCACAAACCACCATCTTATAATTGCATTAACCTAAACCTCTAATTTAAAATCGATTAGATATTGACCCCTAAAGATTTTCGAGCTCAGTAGGACAAGGAACCCTAAAAGTTGGATCGAGTTCAGGTTAGTCAGTTTAACTGGTGTCTAGAAAAGTGGTTCAAAAATTATATCCCGAAGGAAGGTGGTTCATTAATTGGTTCCGTTTGCTTATCTGGCCAACGTAGTTGGTGTCTAAGGAAAGCAACGGGAGGACCCCCACCAACCTTATACTTATCTGGCCAGTTGAGCGGCTAGTCTGCTACTTGGAGTGCTTGAAGGTGATCTTGACAGTTAGGAGCTATCTAGATTTAGGATAACTCATAGTCAGGATTGATTGAACCATTTGTTTGTTAACTAAAAACATCAAACCTAATTAATTCTTCTCTCTCTTCTTAGTCTTAGAACTCCTTAGGTTCTCTTCTTTAGAACTCTTTTCTCTCCCCCTCCTTTTCTCATCTTCTTTTTCAAAAAAAAATTACTAAAATTAAAACTCAGTGAGATCTTTTGGGTGCATGCTAGGATGCCGATCATTACAACCTGATTTACACTCATTAGACCTAGAGCTAGAAAGAATGATTCAAACAAACCAAATCAAAATCATGGATCCAAAATAAGAGATTGACCTACCATGATAATTGAGGGAGTATTTTACTCCCTCATCTTACACCTACTCGTCATGTATCTAACCTCCTCCTGTGGAGGCGGCATAATATGAAATCAAGTCTAGCATTGTGCAAATGCTACTATCATTTTATGGATTGATGAATGAGGATCCGTACAAATATTTGGATGAATTTCTTGAGATATGCTCCACAGTAAAAATCTAAAACTTCTCTGATGATGCTCTCAAGTTGAAACTATTCTCTTCTTCACTTAAAGACAAAGTCAAGCATTGGTTAAACTCCCTAGATTCCATAACCATTTCAACTTGGGACCATCTTCAAAGAGAGTTCCTCAAGAAATACTTTCTAATTAAAAAAATAAATCAAATTAAAAAAGCCATCACTAGTTTTTTTCAATTGGATGGTGAACTTTTTCATGAGATATGGGAAAGGCTAAGGGACCTTATTCGTAAATGCCCCCACCACACTATCCCTAAATGACAACTTGTTTAGTGTTTCTATGATGGTCTATCGAAGAAATATCGACAAATGATCAATGCATCGTGTGGTGGGATATTCATGCTAAAGAGTGAGGATGAGACTTGGCAGCTCTTTGAAACACTTAGTGAAAACTCTCTGCATCACATGTCTGCCACTTTTAGAGAACAACCCATGTCTCAATAAAAAAGAGGTAGAATTAATCTATCAGATTGAAAATGTTATGGATATCCACAGTAAGGTAAATAAGTTATCCCAAAAATTAGACCGTCTTCTGAATACTGGACACTCTCCGATTCTACCAAACCCAGTCCAAGATGTTTGTGCATTATGTGCAAGTTCGACCCATTTTATTAGTGAATGCCCAACTGTATCTCAATTTTCTGAGTTTGTGCATGAGCAGGTCCAGCAAGCTCAAACCCAACAAGCTCGTAGATCAGGAAATGATTCATATTCGAACATTTATAATCCCAGCTAGAGAAACCATCCAAATTTTTCTTGAAGACCACAGCCAGTGGTTGGTCCTGCTATACCTAGACCCAACTATCAAGACCCGACATATAGACATGGACCATACCACCAGTTCCAAAATGCTCCTCAACCATCTACCACTGGTCACAGCTCAGCTTTTGAGGAGAAGGTTCTAAAAGCGCTAAAATGATTAAAAGTCAACACCCAGATCTTAACTCCCATACACAATCCATTGCTCAGCTAGAGATCCAAATAGGTCAACTAGCAACTGCAGTCAGTAGAAGGGAAGGAGAAAAATTATCTAGCCAATTTGAGAGCAATCTGAGAGGACAATTCATGGTTGAGAGCTCCAATGCTTCAGAAACTTTTCTGAACATGCCAAATCAACATGACTTTCAAAAGTGGGAAGGTCATGAAACACAAGAGTAAAACCAATATGATCGACCCTAGACCTCTGACCAAGCCCTAATCGCCCAAGAACAAGGAAGACCCAAAAGTAGAGAATGGACCAACTACATCAGAATCACCTTACTTGCCTAAAGCCTTATTTTCGAGTGCCTTAAAAGCCCCTACTCCTGCGGATAAGAAGGGAGGAAGACTCGATGAGATGTTAGAATTATTTAAGCAAGTCCAAATTAATCTCTTTCTTCTAGATGCAATCAAACAAGTCCCAGCTTACACAAATTTTTGAAAAAATTATGCACCCAAAAATGTAAATCCCGATCACAACTCCCGACGAAAGTATGCCACACCGAACAAGCTAGCTTTGTATTCCAGCATGCTACCCCTCCAAAACTTAAAGATCCAGATGCCCCTACCATTTCTTGCATTATAGGAGACTTTCACATCAAACAAGCTCTCCTGGACCTAAGGGCCAGTGTGAACCTTTTACCTAGCTCAGTTTATAAACTTTTTGGGTTCGAAGAACTGAAACCCATGTCGGTCACTTTACAGTTAGCTGATAGATCAATTAAGACACTACGTGGAATGATCGAAGATATTTTGGTCAAGATAGATGAGTTCTATTTTTCAGTTGATTTTTTAGTCCTTGACATAGAACTGAGTGGCAATCCAAGATAAATTTTTATTATCTTAGGCAGACCCTTCCTAGCTACGACAAATGCGTGTATCAATTGTAGGATAGGAGTCATGGATGTATCGTTTGGAAATAAGAAACTGAGACTAAATGTGTTTAGTGCATCCCAGGGACCATCAACTGATAGTTGCTTCAAGATAGATACATTCGAGGACATCATAGAAGAAGAAACATCAACGATTTGCCCACATGATTCTCGAGACACCTACTTGACGCACTTTAGAGTGGATGACTGTGATATGGAGGGAGGTAGTGAAGAAGTAAATATTCTATTTAATACATCAAATACTGAAACTACTCCCCCTTAGATAATCAAATATGAGCCATTGCCTGCATTAGTCAATACACCCACAGTCCCATCATTAAAATCACCACCTGCACTAGAATTAAAGTCACTTCTAGCTGCACTCAAGTATGCATTCCTAGGACCTAATAACACCCTCTCAGTGATCATTGCATCAGACTTGACCCCAGATCAGGAAGCACAATTGGTTGGTATTCTGAAGGAAAACAAAGAAGCTATCAGCTGATCCATTACCGATCTAAAAGAAATTGACCTCTCCATCTGTATGCACCACATTCATTGTGAGATAAATGCCAAACCCCATCGAGACATGCAGAGGAGACTGAACCCAAACATACGGAAAGTAGTGAAGAAAGAGGTGGTAAAATAGTCAGATGCTGGAATCATCTACCCCATATCCGATAGTAAATAGGTCAGCCCTACCCAAGTTGTACCTAAAAAATCAAGTATTACTGTGGTGGAGAATGAAGAAGGTGAATTATTCCCCACTCGCACTCCATCTAGCTGGCGAGTATGCATTAACTATAGGAAACTAAACGTTATTACTAGAAAGGATCATTTTTCATTACTCTTCATCGATCAAATCTTAGAACGGCTAGCGGGTCAATATTTTTTTTATTTCTTAGATGGTTATTCGAGGTACAATCAGATACCTGTATTCTCGGATGACCAAGAGAAAATCACCTTCACTTGCCCCTATGGCAGTTTCACTTTTTGGCGTATGTCATTTAAGCTTTGCAATGCATCCGCTACATTTCAACGATGCATCTTGATCATTTTCTCAGATATGATGGATAAATATCTCGAAATTTTCATAGATAATTTTTTTATATTGGGAACCACCTTTGAAGATTGTCTTCATAACCTCTCCAAACTCCTTAAGTGCTGTACGGAGATAAATTTAGTTTTAAGTTGGAAAAAAAGTTATTTCATGGTTCGAAAAAGAATCGTATTGAGACATATTATTTCTGAAAAGAGGATTGAGATAGACAAAGTCAAAATTGAGATCATTTCAAAACTACCACCTCCCACTTCAATTCGATAAATACGATACTTCTTAGGTCACGCTGGATTTTACAGATGCTTCATCCAAGATTTTAGCAAGATATCAAGATCCTTGTGCAATCTACGGATCAAGGAACGTCATTTATCTTTAATGAAGAATATCTACAGGCCTTCTACACATTACGAACAGCTTTGACAGCAGCACCCATAATAAAACCCTCTGATTGGTCCTTCCTATTTGAAATCATATGTGACGCTTCTGATTTCATAATAGGGGCCATCTTAGGTCAAAGAATCAATAAGGAGCCACATATGATCTATTATGCTAGCAAAATTCTATCCGATGTCCAATTGAACTACACCATGACAGAAAAAGAGTTACTAGTGATGGTATTCGCTCTTGATAAATTTTGTTCATATCTATTAGGGTCTAAGGTTCTAGTGTATTCTGATCATGTGACTCTGAAATAATTGCTCTCAAAGAAAGATACTAAACCACAATTGATCAGATGGATCCTTCTGCTTCAAGAATTTGACCTAAAAATTTAAGATAAGAAGGGTTCTAAAAATATGATCGCTGATCACATTTCTAGAATTTTAGTTGATCATACGATAGATACAGATGAGGTCAAAGAGAAATTCTTCAACGAATAACTTTTTACAACCTCCTCTGATCAAATCTCATGGTTTGCCCACATCATTAACTATTTGGCAATAGGGCAAGTTCCTCTCCATTGGACAAAATAGGAGAAGGATCAATTTTTCACATAGGTCAAACATTATTATTAAGAAGAATCTGAATTGTTCAAACATTGCCCTAACCAAGTGATTCGATGCTATGTCCCTGAGAGTGAGTATCAAAGTATACTTACTTTTTGTCACTCTCATGCATGTGAAAAATATTTTAATGGGAAGAGAATGATCGCAAAAATATTACAAAGTGGATTTTACTAACTGACATTGTTTAAGGATACACATAAATTTTATCTTGAATACTTGCACTGTTAGCAGACGAGGAATATTTTTAAAAAAAATATGATGCCCCTATCCCCCATCTTGGTCATGGAAGTTTTTGATACCTGGAGAATCGATTTTATGGGCCCCTTTCCTCCATCCTATGGATACGAATATATTTTGATTGCGGTGGATTACGTATCTAAATGGGTTAAAGCTATAGCAACCAGAATAAATGATCATAAGGTGGTAATCAAATTCATCCAACAGAACATTTTAAATCGATTTGATTGTTCAAAAGCCATTATTAGTGATGGAGGTGCACACTTCATGAATAGGCACTTTAAAAATTTAATAAAAAAATATAGAATCACTCACAAAGCTGCCACACCATACCACCCCCAAACTAGTGGCCAAGTAGAAGTCTCCAATAGGAAGATCAAATGAATTCTCGAGAAGATAATTAGGTCTGATCGAAAAGATTGGTCTGGATGATTAGACGGTGCATTATGGGCCTACCGCACTACATACAGAATTTTGATAGAAATATCTCCTTACCGGCTCATTTTTGGAAAAGCCTGTCATCTACCGGTAGAACTAGAACACCATACATTTTGGACCATAAAGTAATTTAATTTCGACATGAAAAATGCAGGTAGTAATAGGAGACTACAATTGAACAAATTAGAAGAGCTACGCAATGAAGCATACGAGAATTCATAAATTTATAAAGTTCAAACTAAAGCTTATCATGATAAATATATTTCACAAAAAATATTCAAACCTAATCAAAAAGTATGGCTTTATAATTCGAGGTTGCGACTATGCCCTACCAAACTCCGTTCACGTTGGGATGGACCATATGTTGTAACTCAGGTGTTCTCTCATAGAGCAATTGAAATCAAAGATCCTAATAAGAAAATATCTTCAAAGTAAATGACCAACGATTGAAACATTGTGGATGAAATCAGAAATGGCGAACAAGTTGACTCAATTGAATTGCAGAATCTAGTCTACAATTGAACTTTGACTTGGTCTGGCTGAAGACCTTAAACTTAACGCTTGTTGGAAGACAACCCAATATTTTATTTTTTTAGTTATCCAGATTTTTTTTATTTTGTAGGAATCTAATAAGAACAACTAGCTAAGTTGAGAAGAGAATATCATCAACATCTGACGAGGGCTCTTGAAAAATATGAAAGAACTTGCAAACAACAGCAAATCAAATGGTATCCTTCCTTTTGTATTTTTTTTCCTTTCCTCTATTAGGGATAATAAAAATTAAGTTGGAGAGAGAATAACTAATTTAATTAAGTCCTCGAGTATCGTCAAAAATAATTAGTTTTGTATATTTAGATTTTATCTCAATTTGAAGTTAACTAGATATCCTAATCAATGAGTGATTAACGATCTAGATAATTTTAGAGATATCAAGGAAGAAATTATTAAGAACATTCAATTAATAGTAGAATTTAGATCAGACTAAATTTTAGAGTGATTCTAGAATCTTTTTTCCACCTACCTCAATGAACAATCTGCTTCATGCGGATATGTGTGAAAATGTCAAAATATATAAAAAATTCATCTTAATCATTGATGAAGAAAAAAAAAAGAGTTTTTAGTATTTCTCACTAAGTAATCAGACTCTTTTGCCTAAGTAAGCATTGTTATTCGCATCAAAAAGTAAGAATGTGAAGAAATCTCTTGTATTGTCAGTTTTAACTCGTAGTCTTTTTGACTCGAGTTAGTAAATCTAAAGGGTGTTTTATACCTAATGCCCTAAAGCCAACTAGTTTGGAAGTCATTGGTCTAAAGCTCGCTTCAAGAATCAATTAGAAAGTTTAAAAGATTAGGACATTGCACTGACTATACATGTAAAGATTCTTCTAAAAAAAAGAAAGAAAGAAAAAAGAAGAGAAAGAATAAGGAGAATAAACTACAAAAAGACACTACACCAAATCCACATTAAGTTAGAGGATTTAAATTGAAGAGTGGAGAGTCGATGAAAGAAAATCTTTAAAAATTTTTATGGCTAATATTCAACCACTAATTGGATCGAATTGATAATATAATGAAGTACCTCTTTAATGATCTAGCCGGATATCTACTACAATTAGGAATGTCTAGGATAACTTTCGATACAAGGATAATTTGATGCACAATGCTAATGTATCTATTTTACTTGAGGATGAATACAAGTTCAAATTGGAGGGTGTGATGAATATTTAATTTAAGCCACTAGAGATACTAAATATTATAATAATTGATGTTATTTTATTAAAATTTGATACTCTCTAGTCTATTTTGTAAGTGATGGAAAGTTTGAGTTCATACGATTCAAATTGAATTTAAATCAGACCAAATTTAAGTGAACCAGATAACCAATTTTCGTTCCAGTGTGAACATGACTTAAAGATCAAGGGTCAAGAAGCAGCCTCTCCAATCAAAAGCTCAGATTAGAAGATAAATGGAACCAAATGTGAATGCGACTTAAATCTCAAAGGCTCAGATTAAAAGATCACTCTTCATAAAGATCCAAGGATCCTTATTCATGCTCTCACCTCTCTTTTCATAAAACCCTAGCCTCTTCACTCTATAAATAGAACCCCAAGGCCTCCATATTCTCCAATCAAGCCAACCCTAAGTTTATTTCAAGCTTCTCTCTTTCTCTATAAATAGAACCCCAAGGCCTCTATATTCTCCAATCAAGCCAATCCTAAGTTCTTTTCAAGCTTCTCTCTTTCTCTCTCCCTCTTCTTCTCCTTCATAAGTCTAAGAGAGGTACTAACCCTAGCACGATATCATATTCCTCCACAGATCCCTTTTTCACATCCCATCAAATCCAGAAGAGGTCCTAATCCTAGTGTCACTATCTTTCTTTTTCATATTTTCATACTACCATCTATCTTTCTTCCTTGGAGTTCCTGTACCAAGCCTTCTAGCCATCCTGCCGCTGTCTGCACGGAGACAGATAAAAAGATTTAAGGAAGCACATCACCATCGGACGCAGCTAGAAGATTAACTTGATTTAGTTGTCTTGTGTCATAATTTTATTTCTTTTTCTTTATATATGCTTCTTATTTGATTAATGAAAAGTAATTTTATTGTAATTTCTATGTTTTATTCTTAGTTTCTTGCAATCTACTATTTTTTTCATTTGTATTTTCGAAATAATCAACCTAAGATCTCTGTGAATACGATCCTGACTCACTCTATCTATATAGTAGTGAGTAGGATTATTTTTGATGTGCTACGACATGCACCATGCCCCCTAGAGAGATGTTTTGAAAAGTCAAAGGTGGTTCTTCCAGAGTGTGAGTTTCGATTTGGATAATGGAAAATAAGTGGCATTCTGGCGTGGTCATTGGCATTTTTGCAGTCTCCTCAGTCCAACCCTTCCTCCAAAATTTGTATTATTAAGTCAGCTAGAAACATCAATAGAAGAAGCTCTGAGGCACCCAACAGAATCTTAAGGCTGATGTGTAACACCCGACAAATCATCAATGAAATATATTTACATGGGGAAAAAGTTGAGGTACTTTGGAAGTGGTCGAAGAACAACATCTACTCGATCAAAAATGCATACCAATTCTTCTCTAATGGAGGGATCTCTTCTCAGTTTGCTAAACATAACTAGAAGCTGCCATTGTTAGAGAAGATCAAACTCTTCAACTGGTTAGTTTTCCACAACAAGATCCTAACAGCAGATAAACTATGCAAAAGAAACTGTTTGTACCAACAAAGTGTAGGATGTGTGGTTGCTTGGAAGAAACGATGGCAAACATCTTCATGGACTGCATATTCTTTAGAGTGGTATGGAAATATTTCACAAACACTATGGCACTTCCTACCCTTGCTTATTCCATTGAAAGTTTATGGATATAATGGAGGTGGCAAATACCAATAATGGAGAGAAGAATGGCATGGGATTGCCTAGCATCAGTGGTAATGTAGTGCCTTGGGAAGGAAAGAAACCAAAAAATTTTCAAAGATGAAGCAAAAGCGCCCGTTAAAATTGTGAAGAATGTTATTTTTCTTCTATAAGAATGGACGTCACAAGATGCAAGGAGAAGCAACAGGACCATCAGCACCCTAATCACGGAAGCTCGAAGGCAATGGGATCTTTCAGCGAGTCAAAGGTTGGAGATGATGTGTCAACGTGAGAAAATACATGGTAACCGTCCCCAGACTTTCTGTTCATGTATAATCACTGAGGAAGAAGCGCTGAGAAACTCAAAAGTCATAGCTTGGTATTCCATTATAGAAGACTGGTTTTAGCCTGCAGGTATTGGCAGTAAAACACAAAGTCTTGAAAATGCTGTATTTGTTTCCAAATGCATTGCCTTAGCCACCTCGGCTGTGGGCAATATTTTGTCCCTACTATTAGGGAGGGCAAAATCGATCCGATCCGATGGGTATGCACCCTATTCAAATCCGATCAAATTTGAAAAATAAGATTTGACTGGATTTAGATTCGGGTTTGAGTAAAACCCAAAAACTGTAACATGAGTATGGGTAGTACTGTTTTCTATCCAAATCCGAATCCGAACCCGATCCGAACCTACGGGTATGAATAATATCCGAATTCATATCCGAATATATATGTTTATAATTCTGTTTTGATTGATAATATGCATAAAATTATTTTAGTTATTTATATGTTTTATATTGAATTGTAATTTTATTTTTATATTTGATTTCTATAAATCTGGACTTATAAATTATATTCTATGTTAAATTAATAATTTTATTTTGATTGATAATATGTATAAAATTATTTTAGTTGTTTATTTTTTTTTAGATATGGGATAGGCATAGGGTGGGTATGGGTTGGGTATGGAAAAATGAGTTACCCATGGGCATCCCCGAATCCATTAGGTATGGGGATGGGTATCTCTTTTTTTATCCAATTGGATATCGAATAGGGTTTGGGTATAGGGTATTAAGTTCGAATTTGAGGATAGATAGTACAATACCCGACCCAAACCCTACCTATTACCATCCCTACCTACTACTATTCACTTTACTTATATTTTAATAAATAAACCAGGTGGTCTTATCCTCCATTTACATAAAAAAAAATTACATGATCTTGGATATCACAGCTGCTACATATTGCTTGTAGAATCTTAGCATATCAGCTCATATCAACCTCCAACAATCATGGGATCCGGTTGTTATATTTATATTTAGTATATGTATCAAATCCTAAGATTTGCTATTTTATTATATTATATTATATTTCTAATATCTTTCTCATAATCATGAGATTGTATTATTATACTCTATCATACTTGATCCTTAAAATCAAAAGGCTCAACTTATATATAAAGCATACTAGTGCCATAAGCATGATAAGCAATTCAAATCTGTTTTCCAACTCAAATTTTTTATGGTATCAATGTAGATTTTTCTTTGATCAATCAAACCCTCTATCTTATTCCCCTATATTCCTCTTAGTATTTATTTTCTTTGGTTCTTTATTCTTCATCGAACAATCATGGCTTCTTTTACTGTTATTTTTGATCCAAATGTTGACGTAACATTTTCATTCTTTCTCCATCACCCAGATAATTCAGACAAAGCCTTGGTCTCTCATGTCCTTACTGATAATAATTATTCTTTATGGAGGCATGCCATAAAGACAACTTTAATAGAGCATACCATTTTGAATTTGAAATCATCAATTTGCTTAGCTAGTGAACTTCTACATCTGGGCACCAGACGGTTGAAAGATCGCACTTACATAACAAGAGGCTTTCAGTTACTTGTATAAGCTATCCATGATTTCATTAAAATTTCCTAGTACGTTTGGATTCAAAGTTTTAGCATGTCGAACTTCTATTTTGCAGTTTTCGTCTTATTATTTTATCAGCATTGAGAAGCAATGTCCTGTTTTATCATTATCGAAAGAATGCTTGCGTATCAATTCATTTAATTGCTGTTGCAATGATGGTACAAAGCAAGGCGCTGCTTTCCGCGGTATTCTTGGGTTGAACTTCATGTCGAGGGGTGGGGTTTGTGTCTTTCGCGAAAGAAGGATTCACTTCCTTGCACGAATCTGTTGGGTCCCGCAATGGTCGTTTTAGATTCTGTGAAGGCAGGTCAGTAATTGCGTTCAGAGCTGTGCAAGACGATATTCCACGGTCGACATCGTGGAACATTTTAACCGCATAATTCAGAGTCTTGTAATGCCACCGCCTCGCATCTCCTATCTATCCGAATTCCGAGCTCCATCTGGATGAGAATTTCTTCGTCCACTGCTTCCGATAAAGCAAAAGCGCACCGCTTCACTGAGCAGGCTTTTAACATAATTTAATTTTTTTTATAAATATTATTCAGCATAAAAAAAATTATTATTTTTTTTTAATATCTCATGACTTCCCGTGAATCCCATAATATTTTATATAATATTAAATAATATCTTATTACTCGATATGATATCCTATGTCACTGGTATTATTTTTTAATTATTATTCATAAGATGTAAAAGAATATCATATTGAGTGTAGATCCGATGATGCGGTGTACCGTACGGTGCGCACCATCCATTGCACGATGAATAGATGTAGAACTGTACAATACACATTATGCACGATTACGTGCAGTCATCTATTATATGATGGATAGTACAGTGCATCATAGATACCGTAAAAATTTTATGCATTTATTATAAATATCATACTATTATTATAGCATCATGTTATTTTCAATGACATCATGTCAATTGTTATAATATTTTATTATTATTTATAATATTTTATTTAAATATAAATAAAATAAAATAAAAAATAAATTTTAAAAAAATATTTAAAAAATTAAAAAAATAAATATTTTATTATTAATCGTGCTGCATGATCCAATCCGATGAGGTGGTACTTTTTTTTTTCTCAAAGACTCGGACAAAAAATTTCTCCATCTACCTGGATTCAAGACGCGATGCAGCCCACCTGTGCTTTCCGACTCCGCCCATGAATCGAGACCCGCCTCCGCTTTCCGACTCCGCCCAGGAATCGGAGTCTCCATTACCGCCGCCTATAAATAACCCACGACCCTAACGTCTCTCAGCACAGGTAGAAGACAGTATGGCAGGCGCAGTTCCACCCTCTCCCTCCGATGATGACAACCTCGCCGCCAACCTTGGAGCCAATCACCCGAGCTTCCTCCACCCATCCGACTCCCACCACGCCTACTACCACCATCGCCTCTCCGAGCGCGTCTCCTACCTCCCGTCCACTCGTCAAACAAGCCCCATGACACCGGCTCCGGTCGTTGGCGGCATGGTCCGGCCACCCTGGCATCACCGACGGCTCATCGAACTGACGGCTTCTTTCGTCGCCCGGCATGGCCCCGAGTTCGAGAAGCGGATGTTCCCCTACAACCCCAGCATCGCCAGGTGCGACTTTTTCGACCCCTCGCATCCCTACCATGCCTACTACCAGCACTGTCTTTCCCAGCTCCGGTCCAAACCGGCGGGCCCCGCGATGGATGCGAGGGTGGCTAATGGAATCGATCAGCCTCCCCGGTACGTGCGAAAGGTCATCGAAATCACAGCGACTTCCACGGTCAAGTATGGACTTCGCCACGAGAAGTGGATAGCCGAGGTGTTTGGCGACCGCCCCACGCACAAGTTTCTTGTCCCCTCTCATCCCTACCATGCCTACTACCAGCAGCAGATCGCCCATGCTCGTGCCCTGCTCTGCTCCTCCTCCAAGCAGTAAAACGATGGGATTTTTTTTTTTTCGTCGTGGTGTTCTGTTTGAAATATTTAAAGTCCCAACTATGAACTGTTTCCAGATTTCTGTAAGAAGTTATTAATCGGTATGCCGGATAGGACCTGTCCAATGAATTCCCTCTCGACTAACTGCGGTTTAATAAAAGCATATCTTCATTTTCTCAATGGTCAAAATCCCAATCATGTTGTTTTTTTCCCTTTCTTGTTAAATTCCATTGATGTGTATAGCCTACCACGCTACATAACTTTGCCGTGCAATGGTTATTGCTGAGCCATCTGTATTCCTAATGTAACATGAACCGTATAGAAAGTAAATTAATTGTACTTATTGAGGAAAGGGTGCCATATTGACAAACATATTCCAAGGGAAATAATGATTAATCCGATAAACTTCCACCACATATGAACCGTTAGATAATTTGGACCGATGACTGCTTGTTTTCATTTTTGAATTCGGTCGACCAATGTCTGAACTTTGAAATGCTTCCGTAACATGATTCTCTCTCCGTGTGTGCATTTATGTGCACGTGCGCGTATGAGCAGGCGTGTGTCGGCGCATGCCACGTGCAGGTGCGCAACCATGCGTGGTTGTCTGTTGTTAAAATACCTCGCAAGCTTGACAGAGGAATTAGTTGGATTTTATGACCCCCAAGGATTGCAAAACAGGGCGAACCCTTCCAGCCAGCATCATTCAGCGATGAACGGGGATTGCTTTTTCTGGTTAAAGGCAGATTTAATAAAATTGGGATAAAGTATTTTGTGACACCTGCGGGTTTTCAAGGGAGAGTCGTTCTACATCAGAGCAACAAAAATCAAGTAACAATTCCATTACGCACGGTATGGCTGTCTCATGTTATCCCAGGGACCCAAACAGAGGCCCCTAATGAACTTCTCACTCTTGGCCATGCTTATGTTTTGCTCCTGCAATTATGCCAAGACAAGCACATATAGATGAATGTCTAATGACTTAATCAAGCATGACCGACGTTCCAAGATACCAAGTACAATAAATTTAGTCCTCGCCATGCTTCTATTTGCCACAACTGCAATGGCCTAATGCATAACTTCCGTATTCCAAGACAGCAGAAAATACTCTTGAACACCCATTGCATTGGTGGGGTAAGCACGCTGTGAACTTTTAGAAGGCATGACCACAATCTTTGCTGGTTTCCTCCTCCATTATCTCTGACTTCACAAGCTTTGAATTTCAATGAGTACAAGAATTCAGGATCACAGAACTTATGACTTCTCTGAAATATTACCTGCTCTAAGAGCAAAAAATGATCCACCTATATGTAGTGATAATTAGTGCCGAGAAATTTCAGCAGATGCATCATGACCGTATCACTCAAGCTAACGTAGCAGATCTAGAGCAATCCCAAGCGGCAGATTGGATTGTTCTTTATAAGATTGAAATCCACCTGCAAATAATGGAAATGGAAGCTTAGATTCATATTATTCTTATGATCCTATGACAATTGAAACTATCATACCTTGGGTCCAAAGAGATCTCGAATGTTGTCGATCCCATATAAAATCATTGTGGGCCTGGTTTACAAAAAATTAAAAAAAAAATGAAGAACAAATAAACATATTCATAACAGCTCTAAAAAGATGATCAAGGGACTCGAATGCAATTTTGACCAGAAAGAGTTGCATTAAAGATCACCCAGACATGCAGGCCTAAGATATTAAATATGTGCTAGTCACACCAGAAAAATGCCAACACATTGCTGGTAACATGTCTAAGAATATACCACACAGTGGAAGTAAAGATGGCAAAGGCAGTGATCACAGTAGATTAAACATGTCTAATCATTTTATATTTGTTGCCCTCTAACATTTCTATACTAGATTCTGCACTTTGGCCCTCTCCATGTAAATATTATATTTGATGCCATTACTTGAGTTCACAAAACTCCAGATAGAAGGGAGATCCCACGCCAATCCAATCATCCACCAACTCGATAACGAAAAGACTGAAAAAATTGGTCAGCTTACACTTGCAATCATAGCAATTCTAAAAGTTCCACTACAACAATTGACTTGTTTTTTAAGTTTATTTTAGATATAATTTACATGTCTCAAACAAATAAAGCTGGCATTGCTAATCGAGATGCTTCTGTGATCCAAAACCAGTGACAATCCTTTCAAAATAAATGAAGTCTCAAATTACCTTTCAAGAGAAAGACCCCATGCAATAACATTAACATCTTGAGGAAGACCCATAGGGAGCAGCATTTCAGGCCTAAACATGCCAGAATTTCCAACCTCCACCCATTTCTTCAAACCTTCATGGTAACTGAAAAGCAGAACCAAATGAGATAACAGGCACAGAGAGAGGCATACACCAAAATCTTCCAATAAATGAGAAAAAGCCTCCCACCTGAAAACCTCCATGCTTGGTTCAGTATAGGGATTATAAGCAGGTTTGAATCGCAGCTTGGACATTCCTAAAATCCAAGGTAATAACAGATATATACTCAGTAAGAAAGAAGCACATGATGTGCCAAAAAACTAGGTGCAAGCTAATTGTAACTAAGGTTTTGAATTGCACAAGTTTATAGGATTGCTTATCCAGACTGAACAGGAGAAATCAAGAAATGAATGTCTAAGGCATTTGTACAATAGCAATGCAAAAGCAGGATATACTGGAGCAATTTGACAAACAGCACTGACAAATGGAAATGCTCAGAGACTAACCAACTGTAAACAAAATCACATGACAACATACCAGCAGGTAATGGCATAAGAACATACATGAAAAAGGACAGCATTGTAATTTAAATTGTTTACATTAAAATTTTCGGGAAAAGGATTGAAAATTCGACTTCTGATTAACAACATTCTCCGTGATTAAAAGCAACTGCACCTGATGAACTTGCTTTCAATTTGGCCCTTGGATTGTTGTTTGTGACATAGAAGATGAATTGGATTCAGAGTATCAAACATCATCTTCTCTTCTTTTCATCCGAACACTTTTCAAGTCTCAGGGAACTTCGAGGTTTGTAGAAGCCCATTTTGTCCACCAACAGAAAAGGGGATAAAAGAAAGAACGAGAGGGAAAACCTACGCAACCTTGTAGGGTTGCTCTAAGCTGCATGCAAGTAACATGGTAGGTTGACCAGCTAACCTTAGTCAACCAAAGTTGCCTTGGCTAGCTTTTCTTCACCAATTTAAAGAGTGTAGATGTTGAGGTCCATGTCTAAAATGTTTTCAAAACTTTGATTACATCATACACTTGAGTAGAAGCCACCTACATAAAATGGAATAAGACTTTGTAAGGATCTCCTAGCAAGTTTTGAAGGGCTACCCGACTTGGAACTAATGTTTCAAATAAAGAATTAATTAAACCTCTCGAGACCTCGGATGAATTGAGCTTTTCTATCTAAAATTGCTCTATTTGGGCAATAAGCCTAAAAATGCTTCCCAATATCATAAACCAAAAGGGGTAGTTTTAGCAAGCAAAAGCATGACAGCATGAATACATTCTCCATGCATGCACATTTAAATCATGTAGAAGAGGGATAACAAAAAGGTAATGCATGAAATATAGAGTATTAGTTTGTCTCATGATTGAATGCTACACATACAGACACAAGCTGATGAATTTTAAAAAAAATCATGGATTTTGAAACATTGATATTTTGTCTTCAAAATCCAATCTCTAATAAATATGATATACTAGACAGAGTTCTGGAGTAAAAGATGCTGAAGCGCCTACAATCTAGTGAGTTATGCATTGCCATACAACTAGGTGTACAGACATGAATTCACACATATACATACTTACAGCAACAGCATCAATTTCACAGCCATGCCTAACAATCATATATCATTAGACATGTAACTGACGATTGACGCCAATCAGCATGATCAGCATCCAAAATGTCTAGAAACATAATTTTAAATATATTGGCAGCTCATTACTTGTGCATCAAAAACTAAATTAAAGGTTCTTCAACACCAGAACAGAATTTGTGTTAATCTATGGTTGGAAACTACCTAAACCACTTGGCAGACATATTTTAAGATATGTAGAACAAATGGCCAATGTGGATATTAAACTTGGAGTGATCATCACGTATTTTGTAAAAGTGCATAAAAATGTTAGTTAAGACCTGCAAACAGTAGTGTCTCCAGTAGATTCATCGATACATATGAAAGTAAATGAAACTGCATATTTGAAACAGCTATATATTATGACATACTTTCATGATATTCAGACGAGAGCATATAAAAAGGGGGCTTCAACCTAATAATCAAGCATCAACAAGAATAATAAAAGACAGGTGGATCAGCTTCCTATTAGATAGAACATTAACACAAGAAGGTAAATTGCACCTACCATAACAATAGAGCCTTGCATAAATCAAAAATATGTGCAGCAACCTATAAGATTGTCCATGTGAACTCATTTCTCAAAACAATAGGGAAAATCTTCATAGTTAATGCCATTTTTATTCAAAATATCCTAGAATCTAAAACTTTTTTGGCAAGTTGTCAGGGTGAAGGGAAAAAACAAAATTTCCACATGTCGATCTAATAGGTCATGTATGATTTGCCGTCTACCAAATGTATATATAAGGCATCCTGATGAAAGTAAAGGATATTTTGCAGATTTATACCAACCGATCTTTTAATGAAATTCTTGATCCTGTGTCTAAGGTTAAAAATGAGTAATTTTCCTTTGATCTCGGCATATATGGATCTCTGGGCAATACATAAAGGTTTCTCTCTTTTGACCTTTAAGTCCCCTGCACTTTCCATATCCCTAATGCATCCATGCTTATTTGTTCTGCTAGAATTTAGCATCTAATGGCTTGCACAACACTGCCCCTAACAGGAATACTTTGTAAACAGGAACTGATATGGACAATCTCATATAGTAGGACATAAGCTTAGCATATATGATTATGGTAATGGTTTTGGTTGTGGCCCAACAAGTTTTTCACAGGCAATAGATGTAGTTTCAGCTTTGGATCTGAAAAACCTATGACAACACTGCATTGTAATAGTTATTAGCATTTTAGTCTCCAGAATTATCCTTTTTTATGTATTCTATTTTTACATAAAGACCTATAGAAACTAATACCTGTATATACCAGTCCTACATTAACACTAAAGCAATAGTCCAATGTAAAGAAAAGAACAATGCAACATCAATATTGCACTAGCACATAAATATTTGATCACCTAAATACCAGTAAGAAGGAAATTAAAAACTAATTAGGAGAATAATGCCTATTTTATATTTGCCTTACCATAGATATTCATGGAAAAACAATTGTTCAACTAGGTGCGTCATCAACAAAATGTCGAGGATTTAGACAAAAATAATTGATTTGTAAGAGCCTATATATAACAAAGGTATTTCCATGAGTTGAATGCAGCAAACTAGCTACCAATACTACCAAAGTTTACAAACAATGACAAAATAATTAAAGAAATTGATCTAACCCGAAATTCAGGTTTTCTCAATTGCTCATGCTCAGACATGCTTGTTCATGCAAGCATGTGCATATTTTTAATCCATCTTGCTTTATTTGTTCTATTTTGAAGCTCAATCTCCACAAACACACTGAAATGCAACCCCAAACCAAGATTCCTTATGAGGGGTGTTTAACACTAGATTATATAAGCTGCCTCTATCTTTAAATACTAAATACTGAAACTTTGGAAAGGGGTTTTCTAAGGCTGTAGATACCGGTACTGAATCACATACCATTTTTTCCATTGGAATGGTATGGTATTGATAACAAAATCTACTGAACTTAACATATTTCGAAAAATTGAAAAACCATCAGTGCTGACCGGCATGGCCTGTGTGGTATTGATACTGCTGTTTCGATGTCCCAGCACTGGTACTAATGCCGATTTCATGCCAGAATGGTATGGCACCAAATATCCTTAAAGAATAGATATCACCAAAAAGTAACCCAAATATTCTTTAGGTATTGACGCTAATATCAAGATGCAATCTAGATACATTGGAGCAGAGGATATCCACATGGTTGAATTTGATGTTTTTTGCGCATAATACAAATTCCCTAGCACAATATCATCTAGTAACAATGGCACTGTCAAAGTGTATTTAGTTTAGAACTATCTTAATAATGTGGTGAAGTTCACAGGTCACAACCAAATTGGTAGTCTATTTTGTACATTATTATATATTCTTCTGAAGCTTTTGGAATTTTTGAACATATGCCCTTGTAATATTGTTTATTTGTGTATAACTCACTTTTTTACTGTCAGCAACGATATGTCCACTGATTCCCAAAAAACTTTCCCAGTTAGTTGTCCATCAGCAAATAAGAAATGAAACCAAGGTCCACTATCTTGGTACCGGATACCATATCAGTACTTCACCAGTTCGGCATAGTACCGTATGCATTCTATGCTAAAATAGTTTCCAAACCATTTTTCTCAATGTTTATCTCGGTAAATCTCGATATAGGTCGATACGTTTTGGTACGGATCAGTATGCACCTCCGTATGGGGCAGGACATCCTAGAATGAGCGGTATGGGGCTTGTACCAACTCGAAGTGGGGTTTCATACCAATTTCCTTTCTGTACGATATGGCACACCCCGTACCAATTTCCTTCCGATACAATATGGTACATCCCATATCAGGCAATATGGGACGATACAGCAGACCATGCAGGAAACATTATATGCACCAATAAGTCCATATCATAATGTTGCAATTTCATGATGTAATTGTCCTCTTATTTCTAATGTTCTAAGACAATCAAAACATTTGTCATCCAATGGTAAACCAAAATGAAGAATGACACTTGATTAGATTCAAAGTAAGTTTCAAAATCTTATGCTTAAAGAGGGCCTACCACCTAGGCACCAACTTAAAAGCTGGTAGCCCTGAATTTTCAGGATTATGTCTTCTTTCATCACAATTTAGCATTTCTCCTAAATATTATCTTTTGCAAACTGAAAAATGGTCCGCAATTAATTGCTATAATTACATGTAGATGGATCGACACAAAAAAACATAAAAGCATGATCAGAACTTTCTTAAGAAAGAGTGATGGTGCGAAACTGTGGGGAACGGGCAGATGCAGTGTCATACCAAGGCGTGTAAAGAAGTCCTCCAATACTCCAAGCAGATCAGCAAGGGTGAGCCCATGATCGCATATAAGACCTAAGATAAGAGATCAAAAGACAAAATGGATCAATAAGAGCTTGATAGCATCTTAAATCACAAGTGTAAAGTTATTTAAATCAGCATAACTTCGACATGTGATATGGATGTCATGTCCCAGTGTCTAGAAGAAACTGACATGGGAATATTCTAAAAATTGGACACAGAGACATTGGAGTATATTATATATGTAAATGTAAATATGATGATATGAAGTGACACAGTGTTGTGAAAGATCGCAGGTGTCCAAGTGCCCAACACATCAAAAAAACAAAAACAAAATTTGAACCGTGCACGTAACACTGATTTATACTTTTCTATGATGATTCATTCAAAAGATACAAAATGTAGTATCAATGTTGAAAAGAGGTACCTTCAATCTGATGGAACTCTGCAAGATGAGTCCGGTCTACTGCTTCATTACGAAAAACACGATCAATAGAGAAATACCTCTTAGGCCTGAAAGGTTTCTGAGCAGAGTATAACATTAATTAGTAGAAAGTTCAAGAAGATAAAAATACCAGCACCAGCAACTAAACCTCAAAGAACATAAATAAATTAACAAAGCTACTGGCTACTGCATTCCAATACTTTATATACAAGGAAATCCAAATTTGACTACTCAATTATTCTTAAAACTTCCCAATACTAATTTATGACAATTGTCAAAATCAGAATGCCTTGAAAAAGGCTTCAGGACTTGAAAATTTGAAAGTACAAAACAATAATCTTGTCTTTCAACTTGAACAAGTGCAGCTTAAGCAAACCAAAATGAGAACTTGAATATAGATAGAGAGATGTGAGTCTGGCTTCAGGTGCTTCAGGATCATCGATAGCAGTGATAACACAACATCACATTCCCAAGTATAGTTGGGAGAGACAGGATCATCTCCGGCAAGCATCACAATAGTGCTGTAATTAACTTAAAGATATTATTCAAATATCATGTATTGTTTTCAAAAAAAAAAAATAGTAACAAAAAATTCAACCTTGCATACTTCAGATGTGCACGACTAAAGCAGTTAGGTTCAGAAAGCTTAACATGACCATGTATTTCATCTACATCAAAACTACTATAAACAAATAGTTGGTCTTGCAAACAAAAGTTTGGTACTTGCATTTAGATAACCAAGGTTCACTATGCTAGTACTGGGGCCCGTACCAATCGGCGAATGCACCATTTTGTACAAACCCATTCCTTTCCATATCGGGCCCAAACTGATGCAGCCAAAAGGATGGGGAAGAGGGAGAACAAGAGATAGAGAAAGGCAGGGGGGAAGAAGAGAGAGGGAGGGGAAGGGAGGGAGAGAGGTGGTGAAGCCGGCGAAGGCTAGTGGAGCAAGGCCTGACATGGCAGCAAGAGCGGGGGAGAGAGAATGTAAGAGAGGAAGAGAGAGAGGGGGGGAGAGAGGGAGAGTAAGGGATACCGGATTATCGCCGAGGCCACCAAAGTGTCGCCAAGGCCGTCGGGCCCACTACCAACTTCATCTAATAGTCGGCAAAATAAAAAAGAAAATATAGGCCCTTAGGGGCCTTGGTGGCTCTCTCCCACTCCTTACCTCCCCCCTCTCTTTTCCTTCCTTTCATTTTCCTCACCCCCTCCTTCATTGGTTTCTTGTTTCAAATGTTAGAACCATCCCGCTCCACCGCTAGCACGACTCGATATGCCCCGAATCAGGTGGTTCAGGACAGTTGCGTGTTCCTTGTACTAAAGAAACAAGTGTTGTTGAAGGCAATCAACTAGGCACCTACCTGGGCTAGGCTACCTAGGCCAAATGCCCAAACCTACTTAAATGCTTAATGCACGAATTTTACATATCTATATATATATATATATATATATATATATATATATATATATATATATATATATATATATATATATATATATATATATATATATATATATATATATAGAGAGAGAGAGAGAGAGAGAGAGAGAGAGAGAGAATTCTTTGCCTATTTGAGCAAAATATGATACTATTGCAGATCATTAAGGCTGCCACTGATCCAGGCAGTAGGGTGATTACTGTGTAGGTGACAGTAGAAGCCAGAGGAGGTGGTGCCAGGTATAGCATTTTTTTCCTCTCCCTTTCTCTGACACATGCCCCAGGGTAATCAAACAGTAGTCAGGTATGGTAACCAACTTTTGGTACAGGAAACTCCTAAACTTGCATGGTTTGTACAGGATGGAGTCTAACTCTAGGAGGCAAGAATTAATTTATCAAGAATGGAAAACAGGAAATCATTTTACAACATGACCAAGAAATGCATATCAAAGTCTCTCATTGTTCACATACAACACAGGTTTTCAGCTAATTGTAGAAGCAATAATCATTTCAGAAATCAACCTTCCTACACCATACAAGGTTCTAAATGGTTGAAGAGCTAAGGTGTCTCTAACAGAATATAGACTACAATATAATCATGGCATGAATTATTGTATTCTCTTTTATGTTGCAAATTGAATGATGAGTTGTATGGTATTAGATATTCAAAAGTTGTTTCAACTCTAATTTGAAGTAGACTGCAGCACGTAACCCTTTGATTTCTCAAAATTCTTCCACCCTACCTTGAACCTGTACCCTGAAGCTCAAATCACTTCTGACGCAAAGTAAGAAAACAACTTCATGAATCATGAGATCAACATAATATACACAAGTACATATTAACCAAGGCGCTCCTTTGAAAGAATAAAAGGATGTCAAGCAAAAAGTTGAAGATCCATGAAGTTTAAGGTTTAAGGCGCCATAAAAATCTTAGGAATAACAAGAAGATTCTTATAGGATTCAATGCTTTTCCTAACATGAACAGCGTGGACCCCATGAAGAAATCGAAGGCAGAGAACAAGGAAAGTCGCTAGAGCAGGAATACAAAAAAAAGGCACATTATTGACACCACCAAATTTGCAGGCCACTTAACATTCCATGCACAGGTCCAGAACATTGAAAGTCGACATGAGGATAAGAGGAAGAGTTCGAAGAGCAGGTCTCACCTTGCTGTGCCATGAAAGGATGAAAAGGAAGGAACAGATGAGTGGGGAAGAGAGTTTGTAGGAATCAGGAGGAGATTATGCACTCAGGAAAAAGAATTATAACAAATTGATAATCTGAACTCTGAAGTATCAGAAGCGAAGCCAGTTCTGACAAAAACCCATTTGAGTTGTAAAACTTATTCTTGTGTTTTATGGAAACTTGTAACACCAAAAACTTGATTTTGTTCTCACCAGACATGCAGTTGAACAACAAAATAAGTTGCATGTAAACTAGATTCCAGAGAAATGGAACCAAAGAAACTGAGTAATCTTCCTAATACCGGCCTTCTTCTGGTTTACACTCTTGTTTTTGTATAGATTTTTGTCCATCCAAATCTTTAATATAACTACACAATTCCCATCTCCAATGGTCACAGCTAATAGCACCTATAAATTCAAGATGAAGGGATTTAAACTAGAAGATTAATAAGAAAATACAATGAAACACAATAACTGGACTCCTTTCACTTCTACCTCTTGGCTTCATTTAATGGTGGATAACCTAGAACAAATGGCCTATGAAATGTTCAAATCAAATGTTTAATAATCTTCAGTGTTTTATCAGGTTTATTGCATTTAACTCCTTCACAAACTCAGTCAATGTTCATCTCCACACACCGAACACATAACTCTCAACGTATATAAGAATGTTTTACTTAATATATTGCATGTTTGGAACAAATAAGGAAACTATCATATATTTGAAACTAAAAATATTATCAATTAAAGGCATAAACAGTTGAAAATTAGAAATCTCTGAGATTGTGAGTATGAGCACCTGCTGAGCAAGCATGTAAAGCATTCTCGTAGAAACTGCAGTTGTATGAGTTCGAAGTAGGTTTTTGTCTGCTTCTTCTCTTTTCCAGTCATATCCATACCTGTAAAGTACAATAATATCAGTAAGAAACATGATGAATATGAATCATCACATAATTAAAGAACATACCCCTTGGACCCATAACCACCAGATTCATGAACACGCTTTACCCTCACCACATAATCTTCAGGTAATTGTCTTGTAGCAGCAGGAACTGCAACACCAAAGCATCAGATGACCTTTTATTCCAGAATATATCAGGAAACATGCAAATTTCAATCAGATCTCGAGGCACTAGACCTTTAAGAAAGAAAGTGTCATGTGAATCACGAGCAGGGTGCTGTTGCGGCTGGAATAATGCATCAAAATTCCAAAAGCTATACATAAACCATTGAAATAACCATCAATAAGAGCTATGATACTAAAAAATTAACTACAAAAGCTCATAAGGAGGTATATACAGGCAGGTGCGCGGACATGGAGACAAAGTAGAGAATTTTCAAAATACAGGATATAAAGAATACCAGATATAGACCTAAGCCATTCATATTGAGTTATATCATAATGATAAGAGTGTTGATATAGTCATTCGCTCTAAACTGAAAATAGAAAATGCGCAATTTGACATCTTAAATATCATGGAAAAATATCCATTTCTAAACTCAATCATAGAGAAGATGTACATAATTTTATGACTTCAGCATAGTAAAATAGCATTCAGGTAGCAAACCGCAACCTTTTACATCTGCTTTGTCCAGATTGTTTTTAAAGTATATATTTCTACAAAAAAAAGTAATATACGGAGCCAGGATGTAATGACACAGGATCTTGTTTGACCTATAAGTTCAAGTTTATCATATTCTCCATTTCCATGGAACTTGCTACTCCTTATATACATCTTTATCTCAAAATGAAATTCAGCTGGGCAGACCATCATCAATTAGTATGAAAGATTGGTTAGAGTATGTTAACCCTTCACACACTGCTTCTCATGTTAATGATTAAAGCATGATACAGAATTGGTAATCCTTGCTACCTGCTTTCTACAAAGTTGTTTGTTGGCATCTCCTCGAAACTGCACGCACCAAGAAAGTATTGAGAATCACAAGCAGGAACACAATTGCAATATGTAACAAGTAAAAGAAAGCTTCATGTTTGCTTACCCCATCTGAAGGAAGATATTCTGGATTTCCTCACGAACCTGAAACGAAGTGAATTAGTAAATTTGGAAGCTTCAGCAGAAACAAACAACTTGTCACTGACAGATTCTGAAACTGACTTGGCAACTCACACAAAGCTAAAATTGTGAAACGTCCCTGATCTTGCATAACATCCAAATTGTCAAACACAATCAATTTTTCTCCTTTCTTTTTCCAACGTTAGTTTCATTGAATTAATGGAAAGACACTTAAAAAAATTGATCATGCTATATTTTTTTAACATGCATATCAGCACATGTTGAATTGTCAATGGTTCACTGAAAACACAAAAATCGAACACTAGGGGTCAACCCACAATCAAATTGAGAACTCATGACCTGGCTGCCACAGCAGTTCAATCTGGCTCACCGACTCAGAATATTGGTTTTCATCATCAACCTCTTCATTCATAAATCTTGAATCTAACAAGAGGCTCCAAAAGAAACCAAGAGAGCACTGAACACTACCATCATTCAGGTGCTGGACACCAAGCAAGGATTTAACTCCTAGCAGGATGGCAGGGCATCCCACCATTCTAAGTGTCAGGATGTCGCACCCTCCTAATGAGTGTTAGGAGGGGATGGGGCATCTGCTGTCCCGAGTAGCAGTATGCATCACGAACATACGCTGTCCCGAGTATCAAGATGCATCACATCTTATTCCATGAAAAAACTAGGACAATCTCATTCCATAGGATCAGAATCCTTGCAACCTATACTGTGCATCTGCCAAGATTCACCCAACTCATGGAAGAAAGACATATAGATGAACAACAATAACATGATTGGTGTTAATTATTGAGATGAAATGCTTGATATTGCAATGGCTAGATTGATAGGCATTGCAATAGTAAGACATCCTACCATATTTATGATATGGTAGGTCCCAGTTAATGAGTGATAACAAACACAAAGTATGATGAATATTGTCGTCAGGATCAGATATTGCAATGGCTAGATTGATAGGCATTGCAATAGTGAGACATCCTACCATATTTATTATATGGTAGGTCTCAATTAATGAGTGACAACAAATGCAAAGTATGATGAAAATTGTTGTCAGGATCTATGGTCCACAATCATGACCAAAATAACTTCAACAGTCCAGATCAAATCCCCAGATCAAGGCCAATATTTACTTAAGATCAAAATTGATATTAGGGTCAACTTGTGGTTCATACAATCAAGGTTTCATGTCCCGATGGGATGGGGGGCATCCCAGCCATCTCGTCATGTTTCTATGAGAAACAGGACTCGGGACTCTGAAACCCATCCACTCACAGAGACACGAAGAAAAAGGAAAGTAAGAAAAGAAGAAAAGATAAAGAAAAGGCAAAAATGAAAGGAAAAAAGAAGAAAAATGAAAAAAAAAAAAGGAAGGGCGAAGAAAAGAAAGAAAAATAGAAGGAAAAAAAGGATGATAGAGGAAAAGAAAGAAAAGACCGAAGAAAGAAAAAAAAAAGGAAAGAAGAAGGGGAGAAAGATCCAGGATATCCACGAGGATGCATGACCAATACTGCTGTTAGGACGGAACGAGACAGTAGGATATGCCATTCCATGGAGAAATCGGGATACCTTTGTCCCACAGAATTTAAAACCTTGATATGATCATTAGATCATAAGATCTAGAACCGCCTCTATCCAAAAAAAAAAGATCTAAAATGTAGTCATGTTTTTATACGCTAAAGCTATTAGAATACCCATCTTTTAACATCCATTAATTTTTTTGACTTTTATAGTGACCAATTCATTATGATAAACTTCCAAAGCATCGACTTAGCAATGTCCTTTAAATTTTCAACATTTAAGAGCAAAGAGAAAAGATATTTAGCTGTTCTCGAGCTAAACCTAGAGCTTAATTTCTTTTCTTATCGCCTTACTATTTTTGAAAAATTGATTCCTCCTCCAATATCTTACCTTAAAGGAGAAATAAGTTCAATAAGCCTTTATCTAAATATATTATCTTGGTCAAATAACTCCAGATATTCTATGGACTTATGTGGTGAAATAAAACTATACTTACTACTCATACATAGCATTTGTTTCTTAACATGATATATATGAGCTTATAGTTGTTGGAATATGTAAACTTTCTTAAATGATGGTTCCTAACTCATCATTCATTCAAATCACAATTTAATCATGCTTCTCACTTTTCATGTTCTTCGAAACTTCTTTTTAATGTTTAAAAAGAAATCGAAAAGAATTTACAGTTTGCTTCTCACTTATACATAGCATTTATTTCTTGACATGATATGTATGAGCTTATAGTTGTTGGAATATGTCAATTTTCTTAAATGATGATTCCTAACTCATTATTTATTCAAATCACAATTTAATCATGCTTCTCATTTTTCATGTTCTTCAAAACTTCTTTTCAATGTTTAAAAAGAACTCGAAAAGAATTTACAGTTTGCTTCTCACCAACATGTTGTGAATCATTCAATCTACTTTGACTCCCTCTACAACTCACAACATGCTCTTAATCTTAACAATATTGATCATAAACATTTCCTTAGTACACAAACTTCCTAGAAGGGGGGAAGAGAAAAATATAAGCAACGACCCAACTTCATCATTAGCTACCAAGAGAAGCATACACAAAAAAGGATTATTTTTCCTTTTCCACATCTAATCCTAATGGCATCACTCCCCAAGCAGACATGACAAATAAATCAATAATGATTCATCAAGGATGAAGAAGGCCAATGAACAACCATGTTTTAGAAGTAACAGCTATATGGTGCAAAAAAGGAAATGGAAGCTTTGCACATTATTTCTTGTCTATTCAATTTACTCAACACTATCTTCCCATAGTGCAATCAGGCAACCCATCAACAATTTACCATGACTGAACGATCAGACATCTTGTTCACAACCATAGTTTGCCAGTAATGATTAATGAGGCTTATAGTATGTACGGACTTGGTAAACAGTTGTGTCCATAATTCCAGTTTGTAGTCGAGGGTTGTATATCATAGCAGAAAAGAAAAACATGGTGCAAAAAGATATAGGTCCCTCAAAGTCTATCTGACATAGCAAGTTCTCAAGATGTTTTTTAACTACTTTAGAATCCACAGGTGGTAGATATTCAAAGCAACCCCTGTATTTTGATGCCTTTAAACTCATTCACAATTAAGGATAGATTCCATGTCCATCTCCCCCATAGTCCTTAATCTTCACCACCAATCACTTCCCAAATACTAGCAAATAACCACAGTAAATTTAAGACTCCAAGTTTCCCTTCCTGTATTTTTGTCAAAATACCTGTAGATCTAAAATAACATTGTTCTATAGAAGAATTCAATCAAATAATGACAGGTTCTTGAAGTTCTTGAGTTGTCTATCATTGATGCTATTCATACATGCAAATTCAACCCATAAAACCTTTGGTCTTTTTTCCTCTCTGTTAAAGCACCAACACCTCCAAAACCGCACCAATAATTCAAACTACAAAACCCACACCAAGCCCCTTGCTACCAAACAGTATATTTAATTGCAATGTTGCATACCATAGATAATAAGAAATTAATGGTCATGATTCGAATTATTTATCAAGCAAGTGTTGTCTTTATGTTATATAAGGAAAACATAGAAATAGGCTGGACTTGATCATTGTCCAACATGTTCCTATGAAAACTAAGAATTATATATCCATTTTATCCGAGAAAATGACCTTACTAACACATACTGCTTACATGAATTCTGATGCATGCAAAGCTATGAGTCATCATTTTCATCCCAACTGTTAGTAATGGAAATTTGACTCTGATTGCTGGCAATGATTCCTTGATACATTATGCCATCTGTAATTTGAGTCCTTAGGGAGTCATTTATGGTGAAAATTAACAAATATGAGGGATTCTTGGAAGGTTAGATCAGATTGCAATGTAGCAAATTTTAAGTTAAATATCCACCTCCAAGCTGCTAAGCTCATTAGACAGATTAATCAAATAAAGCAATACAGAGAGAAAGATTCAGGCACCCATATGCCCTCTTGGGCATCCATTAAGTCCCTCGACACATGGGTTTCTCTTGTTCTTTTCTCTCTCAACATGCCATTTATAGAGGGGCCTTTGATGGATTTTCTGTGGGTCTTAAGGTCTCATTTCTTTGGGTTCCTTGTTGTGGTACATGTTCATCTTTTCTCTTCCTCAACTTCTACTGCTTCTTTCATCTCATCACTTGTTTTTCTTTAGCTTCTTCATATTCTCTTGTTTGCCTGCTGGGTGTTATTTTGAGTGCTTGTTAAACCTGACTTAATCCTTAAATGTCATCTAAGTTCCCTATATGTTGTCATTTGTGGTGTGGACCCCAATAAAATTGTTCATACAGCCAAACTAATAAGTCCGGTATGTAGCTTTTTCTGCACAGTGACACTATATATCCATTAATGCCTTCTATTATTCTTATATGATACCAGAATGCCCTTGTTGATGATTCATACAGAATAGGGCCACATTACATCTACTATTCAATGAATACAATTAACAAGAATCACCAAGTTGATACCGAGGCTCAAACACCCCAATTGCAGCTCTCCAGAAAATTACAGACCTCCATAAGAACCTTAACAATTCAGCAATATAAAAAGTCCCAATACATTTAAAACCTATGATGACTTCTATTTAAATCACCCATCCCTTACCCACCGATGGAAAACCACAAAAGCTCTTCTCTTGTTACAACTTTTAAAATGTTTGTCATTATCATGATATATGGTTGTTTACCTATCATCCTGACTTTAATATTTAACCAGACTATTTAAGTTTCAAGGCAAAAAGGGTGAAATTAAAGTGATCTCATGCAACATACTTGCTCTCAATTTTTCATTCTCTGCAGATTGCACATCAGGCAATTATCTTTAAAAAATGTCTTTATGGTAATGAAATCTTAAGCTTTAACGATACAAAGTCCAGTTGATGCTCGCCAAACTGTTGAGTGCATATTTAATTCACTCATTTATTAAATAGATGAAATATACTAGTGTTGATGCTAGACAAAATTTATAGTAATGGCCCATGTAATAGCATGGTTTGCACTATCATTCAGTACCAGGCATTCTGAATTGCACTCATAATGAACTGATACTCAGTAACCCCCCTTACTGAGTGTCAATAACAAGAACCAGAACATACCAATACTATATCAGTTGGATACCGGTACAGGTACCAAAACGGTATTGCAACCTTGTGTAATAGCCTCATAAAGTAGAATAATATTGTTAAACAACCAGCAAAATTGATATTCTATGAAAAGTGCGAATAAGCACTTACAAAAATGTATGATATAAATAATGCCTATTACTAATGATACTATGAATGGTTTAAGTATTGGACTCTATGTATCAGGTATCGTGGATCATATTAATAGGGAACAACTACTCTACAAGCTTCCCCTATTGAAACTATGCACTGGACTGGTGTATGGCACCAAGAGCCATATCAGTTATGTACCACTACAGATGGTGGTATTGGTACTAGAAACCTTGTCGCTGTGGAATCAAGATACATTTAAGACCCAAATAAAAAGAATGGTAAGAAAAGATGAGTTCAACAATACCTCTAGCAATGGTTGCAAATAGCCGACTTGGATTGGTTGCCCTTGAGCACAGAGGTTGTACTCCTTGAACTCCAAGTCCTTCCAATCACCCCTTAAAAAGGCAGAAATCACATAAGATTTTCCATCGCAATGATCTTTACAACATTGAATTGTACAAGAAGAATAAGCAAGCAAGCCTACTTTTGTCGGCATGTGTAGGAAATGGGTGCATTATATGAACTAGAACTAGAAACATGCAGATACAAGGGCAAAATGTGGAAGCTGGAAGATGCGCAAGGGAGAAAAGAAGACAGAGAGCATTCTTTTCTCTTACAATAGCATTGGGAATCTACAGGTTTAATTATAGAGGGCAATAACCTCTAAAAGTCCAGCTACAAAAGGACACACAACTACAAACAAAGAGCTCCAATAGTACAAGCTTCTCCCATTAAAATAGTAGAGATAAGATAAACAGACCACCAGTGAAGAAAAGCTAAATTAGGATAAATAATCTAAAGAAAAAGCTGAGTGTACATAAGGAACAAGCAAAAAAACTAAAAATAAGAAACAAGGTATAATACATTACAAGGTCCCAAAAACCACCACCTAATTTTGACCAAAAATACAACAAAATCTGCATTATTTTTGCATGCCATGTTGGCTAGCTTAGCTACATTCCTGATTCAGTGGAGAACAAAGATGAAAATGAAATGAACAGCACTTCCATATACCGCCATTCCTCTCCAATGAATCTTCTATTACTTTCATTCAAAGGATTTCACAAATAATACATGCAATAAGATTTTAAAAATCAGCAGCTTGTCTCTCCTAAATCCTCATTCCCATCCCTTACCACATCAGACATGACACGAGGTTCACCCACTGAAAATCACAAGTATGCAAAACCCCATATATATTACATGACATTTTACAAGTAATCAAAAGTAAACATTTTCCTTCACTAAACAAATCACATATGCATTGGCTATACCAAACACCTCTTTCACAATTAACTGAATATTAAGATGTTAAAACAATAAGGCCATAAAGAGGGCTTACTGTTTATAACACGCTCAAGGATTGAATCTCCTAGTTTGTTGCAAAGCAATGGTCCGCAATAATTAATCATAACAGTAAAATACCAGCAACATCACCAAAATTTCTCTAGAGAATGGCTGGAAGGAGTTTTTTTTTTTTTTTAATCTCTACATTCAATTATATACCAATACAACCTCAAAGCTGTAGCAGCAACAGATGGGCTTGCCCAAACCAAAGCATGCAGAAGACTCTTCAAAGATCTTGTACCATAAAACTTTAGCATATGTACAAAGGCGACATGCAATTTGTAATCACCAATGAAAACCAGCAAGTTGAGACTGAACATCAATTTAATGTTAATATTCAAATAAAGACTCCACAACAAGTGTTGTAACATCATATGTAACTTTAAAAATAATAACTTATAGCAAAGAATTATCATTTCTAAGTTCCTGACTGACCAGCATCTTAATGGTTTACAAAGCAAATGTCAATGATATTCAGGAAGCTCAAATATGATATCAATGATGAGAAATTTTCAAGGTGAAAGCTTTAACCAACTCCTTTTTATATATTGCTTAGAAGAACATTTTTACAGTTCGCAAACATTTAAGTTAATTAAGTTGCATTACTAACACATAACTTAAAGGTCAAGCAAAACTCCAGAAAAGTGTGGTAACATGCCATTCATCATGCTTCTTTTCTGTAGGCAGTGACATTCATTCACAACTAAGGGGAAGGAATACCTTTGCAGATGTTCTCGAGTCAAATCAGTTGCAGCCTTTTTCCTCTCTGGAGCATACTTAGGACCCTTTCTTAAAGCATAGGCCTTCCATGTCCTATAGATAGGCAAGTTCCAAAAATAAAGATGATTAGGAGAAAGAGCAGCAGTACAAAGAAAGTAAATCAATTCAGAATAAATAAATTTGCTGAGAATAACAATTTCTTATTAATCAAAATGTGTTCATCTAACATTATATTTCCAATTAGCTAAAAGCACCTGCACTCCCAGATATATGTGCAAGCGAGAGAGAGAGAGAGAGAGAGAGAGAGAGAGAGAGAGATCAAAAAACAATAAATAGACAGATTCATCAAGCAAATTGATGAGAAAGTGAGCATTACTGAAGGGTAATGAGCTTTCTTTTCTTCAAAGCATCAATGTCTTCTTTCTTATCAACAACCTGTAATAACAATAACATTAGTTTGGTAAACTGCAAAGATATGAGCATACAGGATCAGATCATCCATGTCAAGTAAATTTGATGATAGATTTAGTATATGAAATGTTCAAAAACATTGGAACTTCTATTCATTTGGTCAACCGGAGGCTAGTTTCTACAGCTTAATATTTCCAAATTAATAAGCCATGTTAACATTTCTAAGTTTCATTCTTGGTTCCTGTACTGGTACTTTGCCAGTCAGAATGGTAGGGTAGAGTACAACCTTATGCCAACACATGGTACACTACTGGAGTCAGCACAACACTCATGCCATGTGCTGCTACGACGGCATATACATAGACCCCGTAGTAAAACTAATAAACAGCAACTGATAATCAAGTTTGGAGCATAATCTAAATCCTTTGTTATGACTCCACAATAAAATAGAGATCAATTTATCACAAAGTAATAGAATTTTTGCTCACTATTTATCTCATCATTGTGACCAGATTGGATATGTTTATGGAAAACATTTCAACAGAAAAAAACAAGACTTGCTGGTGGAATCCTTTAGATATTTATAGAATATGGGAGAAGTATCACTAATGATAATGGTGGCAAATAGTTACGCATAGATTCATTTCTTGACTTACACCAGTCTGGGATTGTAAGGAAGCAGATAGTGTATTAAATAATCAATGAAGCATCCCAATAAGATAACTTCCACTTATGGAAAAAGGTCGAGCAAATGATTCAGCAGTTCCACCAGACAACAAATGCTGATATTCATGAATGATTATGCTTATATTAAAATGAAACTAGATGAGTAGAATTTAGTGAGGTTATAAGTCTTGGCTGAAATCTGTTTCAGTCGAGATCAAACCAAAACTGGCCCCTAGTTTCGGGTTTTGGTTAGTGTTGACGGTTTCAATCTATTTCAACCAAAACTGATCGTAAAGTGGCCATGGAAGCTCTTTTAAAAGCATTCTTTTGTTTTTTTTTTCCCTATCATATCTTTCCCAGTTCTTTGTTTACTTGAATACATCAACTATGTAGTACAAATTTTCAAAGGATTTTTTTTTACCTTGAGTTAAAAGGGGTATAATAATTAAAATTCTTGATGTCCAAGGCTTTTAACAACCCTTATCTCAATACCTTTTAAAGATTATTCTAAACCAAGGTTTTACATCCTGGTAGGACAAGGGTGCCCCAACCATCCCGTCCCATTCCTATGAGAAAACGGGACCGAGAGAGGATCGGGACTTCAAAACCCATCCATGCAGGGAAAAAAGAAGAAAGAGGAAAGAAAAAGAAGGAAGATGAAACAAGGAAGAAAGTGGAAGGAAAGAAGAAGAAGAAAAATGAAGAAAAGGAAAGAAAAGAAAAGAAAGGTAGGTAGAAGAAAAAAAGAAAAGGAAGGTAGGTAGAAGAAAAAAAGAAAAGGAAGGTAGGTAGAAGAAAAAGAAAGAAACGAAGGAAAGAAAGAAAAGAATAAGGGGAGAGAGATGGAGGATAGCTACCAGGATGTATGACCGGAGTGGTTGTCGGGATAGGACAGGACAGCGGGGTGTCCCATTCCATGAAGATACTAGGACACCTCCATTCCAATGGAATTTAAAATCTTGTTCTAAAAAACTAAATACAATATATGTTACGAAAAAATTATTCTTGTATACAATAAATAAAACATTCCATAACCTCTTTAATTGGAGGGGAGCCATCCCATGTTTATCCTTATGTCTATAAATACTCCCCCCTCCCCACAAAAAAAAAAAAGAAGAGAAAAAAACATTGTGATGATGATGATGATGGTCACTTTTATTTGCATGACTCACCTTGCAATAGTATGTGGTATTGTACTTGTCTTGTTAATTTATGTTTGATTGATTGATATTTGGTATTTTACAAAAGCGATTCATATACTCATATGATATATTTAAGGCAGATTCAACATAGTTTATTTCAAACTGAAACTACCCAAATGAAATAAATTATGATCCTAGCTACCTAAAACACGATCAAATGATGGGAAATGATTTGCCTATAGTTTAACTTCAACCTAAAGCTATCCAAACTGTATAATTTATGAATCTAGATAACTTAAAACACAATCAAATGATGGAAAATAATTTCCATCATTTTCTTTATTTTTCATAATTTTTATTTATTTTAAGATATTTTTTTCTTTTTTGGCCGAAAATCTGAAACTCAAAGCAAAACTATCTAAACAGTCAAAAATATCTGAACCAAAATTTTAAATCTTGGAATTTAGGACTTAAAAAGTTGTGAATATGAATGTAAGATGTGGGCTAATGGTAATACAAATTAGGGTCGAAACGGTAGTGAATTGATGAAATTCATGAAGTAAATAAAGAGAAAGGTGCGTAACAAAACAAAATGCAAATAAAATATCATCATTTGGTCATAAGACCGTCAAGACACTTCAATCTCATTGCAACATTGGAGAAGCAAATGCTACCAAGAAGCATTTTGTGTAACTGTTACAAACTAGAAAACTTGTCCATACAGCATAAATGTAAGAACAAATTTATATTGGAAATTGCTGTCAATTGCATTTGGCATTTGTAGAAACATCCCTAAAAGTGAAGGTCTTTAAAACGTATGATAGATAGACAGGGAAAACACATGCATGTTACATTTAAAATAAACATGTTTACATTTAAAATAGTAGGAAAACAAAAAACATGTAGTCGACTTTGGCAAGTGGGGTAATGAAATGGTGCCAGCAATAAGGCAAATATGATAAAGATAAAATGTTGTGATATATTCATGAAGAAAAATGTTAGAAACATTCTTCAAGAAGAATAAAGATTGAAAGTTTGAAACTAGGTGTAGACAAAGCTATTGACAATAAATTAGTCAGAATTAATGTTAAACAAAGTTGGAGAACTTGTTGAAGAGAGGACCTTGGCAAAGAGATGCTTAACAACCATTCTGAAACTAAATGGTCATAATGCCAATGTTAAGTGGTGATATACCATTGATAAGAAGAAATGATGAAGCAATGACATACTTGAACTTAAAAGATTCATTATTTTTTATTATGGTGACTCATTCTGAATCATGGATATATAATTTGGTATCAATGTTCTTCTTATTTCATGTCATTCATCTAGACTAGGATTAGTAGAGTAGATGAGTTGATACTGAAGTGTTAAATTTTCCATTTGTGACTCCTCATGCTCATGTCAAACACAAAAATCCAAGTTGCTATTTTTATTACATTGTTTTTGATACAAGTAAGAGACCAACAAGAAGAAAGCATGATAGGAGGGACAATTTGATGGTATTTATCATTCATGTGTTTAACCAGACAACCCATTCAATAGTTATTAGATAGAATAATTATAGTAATAAATTATCTGGCCTTGCATCAAATATTCATGGTCCATATGAATCCAAACTCCCCGGGCATTCCTATGTCAGGATACCTCCCATGTTATTGCTGTTGGAAGGAGGGTATGTCCTAAAAGCCATTTGGCATAATAAACATGATATCCTAATATATTTTTATGTGTATCTCGCATACCCTGATCGCAAATTGCTAGAGTGTTGTATCACACATCAGCCTTAGAGGCTAGAGCCAAAAAAGAGTCCACAACTGTCACTTAGGGATAGCATGACCAAGTAGGCAGTTGTCTATCCCATGAGGACAAGTGGGTCATATAGACACTTGAAAATAATTTATAGTTACAGGTGAGGTTAGGCATCAAACTAAAATGACCTGCCATTGTATACAATATCCGATAATGGATTAGAATGACTATTTTCTTGTTGTCATTAATTAGTTGACTTTGCACTAGCATGTGGATATATTTCATATGGAACAATCAACGGGATGAGCCATATCTTGGAAGCCACAATCAAAGTTGAGATGAGAATCGTGCATACATAGAATGCAAGCAGTCCCCTAACATGATGACACAACCACCCACTATGATCTTGGTACAATAAATTTGGGTCCAAACCTGTATATCGAATATGATACCCTAGATTTATCTTTGATAGGGAGCGCATTGATTTATTGTTCCTTATAATGAGTAGGGGTAAGGATTGTCCAACAAGGAATCCACCTATGGCAATCTATCCACACTAGAACAGAGACACATCAGACACAGAAAATCCTAGATAGTATTTAAATTAATTCATTTTTTATATTTTATAAATAAATAAAATATTTTATTCAAAATTGGTTTTGCATGTGCATTGATTCTCAATGGTGTTTGACACATGATCTAGGATTTTGGTGGGCCATGAAATCGATTGGCTATCAATTTGACAATTCTAATATTTTTCCAATAGTCAATCATGGATAAAGGAAAGTGAAGGGATTGAATTGCAAAAAATGGTTACTGTACATGAAGAGAGACTTTTCTATTCATTCTATCTACCAAGGTTCAGCACAATCATATATTTTATATGGGGAGGCTGGTCCAACTTGCTTCATTATGATTGTGGTCTGTCCATCAAGTAAGATGAGACATGGTAGATTAGAAATCCAAGCTTACCTCGAGGTCCCATATTTGTCCATTATTCTTCATCTTTTTCTCTCTCAAGTCCTTAGCAAACTTAAGCTCAATCAGATTGAGCAGACGAACCAAGACCTTGATATAGGAATTGGTTCATGTGGGCTGACAAGACCGAAGAAGGGGGACTAATGGACCAGACTGAAACCCCGGACTAGGGTTTACTGAGTGGCTGGTTAATAGGGCTAGCCCTAGCTGGCCAAACACATGCGGAAGCCCTTAGTGACTGCCACTTACCAAGGGTTTCCTATGGTGGAACCGCATGGCCTACTACCAACCTGGGGATGTGGAGTTTGAGTAGCGTGTGGTTTTAATATCTCATGTTAGGATCTCAAGCAAGAGGTCTCAAGGTGCCACCCACTAAAGAGAGAGACTGAGAGAAGGAAGAAAGAAAGAAGAACGAGACAAGGATATTTTCAAGTAATTCTTGGAAGGCCTGCTAGTTGTGAGTACTTTGTGGTGCCTATAGAAGTCTTCATCCATTTCCATGCATCTCATATTCATATTATCAAACATCTTTGCAGGTATTAATCTATCTTGATATGCATATAATCTATCAAAAAAGAGCAACCCAGTCTTGATGTTCACATCATGATGTTAGACTACACTATTTGCCCTTCAACTACGAGCCTTTCTAAATCTTCTCTCAATCTCATCCATGTTAGCCTTTTCTTTCTTAATGCTTTAACACCAATTTGAGCTCCTCTCCTTATCAAGGCCTAACCAAATTTTTGTGGCACATGCGTATACTATCTTAATTAATTCTCCAACACTTTATCTTCAATGAATGTGAGTTTTATGTCACCTTAATATAAACATTTCTCATCTTGTTTTTCCTAAAGTTTGACACACATCAATCGTAACTCAACTAATACCACAACATCATGTTTAGTTTGACCCTCTTCATTGCACAACTTTTCGAATAGAAGTATACTGCAGGATTCACAAACAACGTACAAATAATATCTTATGTACACACATATGATGGATTTTCCAAACAATTACCAACCTCCAAGTTACTTAGTAATGTCAATCAAAGCAAGATGGCTTTTTGCCCATAAGACAACTCAAGAGGTTGCACAATAACTAGAGGGTCACAACAAGCAATCAGAAGTATCGTTCAAGCATGATACACAACCACTCCAACATTTTTTTTGGTTACAAACTAAAACTACACAGGTGTAATAAATAAAAAATATTATAAGATTGATAAATTATGCATACCAGCAAAGCTGATGAGTTAAATCATGATACATATTGCATATCTATACTATTCAAGTGCTATAGCTGACTGCAACAACAAACTTCTCTGCAAATTAAAACTATCCCATAAACAAGTAGCAATATCGTACTCAGCTGTGAAAGTATGCCTATGCAATTGATATGAAAGATAAATCATGTGTAATAAATAAGCATGTAACCTCTCCATCTTCAATTTTTTTAAGTTGATCTTTGACTTTATCCTCCACATTTTCAACCTACAAAAACAATAAAAAAAAATGAATATCTGTTAAAAGAATATATCATCAGGCAACATCTGACGATATCTGAGCACAGTACAAACAAGGTCTAATCCTATGAGTTGAAGAATCATATAATGACAAATGCACCCACATAATATTACCATACTAGTATAAATTACCCTTAATTCAAAAAGAATTGATGCAAAAGAAGAAAAAAAAAACATGAGTATTATGTATTCCTGAGGTACACAATTAAGAAAGTTCAAAAATAATATCTATCTAGTTATACCATAAGCAAGTGAGCATCAGGGCTCATTCCACTCTATTCTCACAATGTCATAACTTGACTTGCAATTCAACCTACTATATCTAGTTCAACAAGACTAGCAAACAAGACCTAGAATTATCAGGCACATATTGTTAATGCAAGCAAACTAGCTTACTTAAGAAGCAATCTTATAGGGCATCCGAGCTAAGAAAGGTTGAATATTTTGTATTTTAACACTTAAATGCAGGTGGTAATGTTTAAAAATTACATACTTTGCACTGTTACTTGGCAGTGCTGGGTAAATTCTCAACATGAAAGATATTGAGCAAGGGTTGTTTCATATTTTAGTTACAGCATATTTTGATTTTTTTTTTTAAGAGAAATATGGCGTGTTGCTTTTTTATTCAAATAGTATAAAATATACTTAAATTGACTCATATCATGAACTAAGATGAATGGGATAAAATATATTTAAATTAAATCATGTAACTAATTAAGAAGAACATGTGGCTCATGTAATGGAACAAAAATATAATATGGCTCTTGTTAATTAGATAACATGAAGTCTTCACAATGCATCTCTTTGAACCATGACAACATTTTGATGTTTTAAGCATTTAACAAGAGTTGAACCTTCACGACTTCATAAGTTCGATCTCAAGCTGTCTAATGACCAAATGCCCTAACCACAAGAATATGCCTCTTCAAAATCTTATACCAGATACGTGGATTGACAAAACCATCAACAATTGAAACTAACAAGTAAAGAACATTTAGCATAAGTTTTCTTTTCTTGTATGGCCTATCTGTTTCACTTTTCATGGGACACGAGATTGGAACAACTGGAAATGGCAGCATATAGTAAACCTTGAATATGAAAGCACAGATACAAGGGCATCTAGAATTCATTTCATCAGACCATACAAAAGCAGAGTAAACAAACAAGAATGTTAAACTCTCCTAATCCACTGGTGCATTTTCAACAATTTATACATAAAAATATCAATCCAACAATGTGAACTTCTCATCACATGGGTGCAGTAGTCATAGTAGAATGGGCGTTTTTCCTACAGTTGCATAGCCTTCTATCTTGAGTGGCAGTATGAACCTTAGTTTTCAAGTGGATTTTGCAGTACCAATTAAAAATATAACCCTAAATACAGTCAGCATTGTCAATACCAAGTCCATTCAAAGCAGTTCAGAAAGCAAACTTACTTCCACGCATATGACAGATTCGAAAGATAAGGGCGAGAGAGTTCTACCTTTCTAAAGACCAGCTGTTTTTTAATCTCCACCCATTTGTTCTTCATAGCCCAGTTGAGACCTATGTTGACAATGTTGTCTCCCAATTTTTTCTGAATCGTTAATACTGAGTTGAATTAGTTCCAATGGAATCTCTTCCACCTCAGATTGCAACTTTCTTTAATACAATTAATTCAGATCAACATCTAACGGCAGAACAACTCCATACCTTAAGATCATCACGAGTGATTCCCTCAGGAGGAACAGCCAAGAAGAACTGCACCTCCGGGGAGCCATCCGCAGCATATGATTTCCCCTCGTCGGTGAGAACGAAGCTCTCCTTCTTGATATCCTGCGTGAAATCCGGAGAAGCATTAAGATTTTCTTCCGTCGCCTAGATCAGGGCTTGGGGATGAAACTAGGGTTTTGAGGGGGCAGGGGATGACCAGGCTCTCGATGATCTCGAAGCCGCGGAGACTCTTGATGACGTTCTCGAGATCGGTGTGGTCGATTCCGACGGAGGCGGCGAAGACTTGGGAGTCGGGGATCTCGTCCTCCTCCTTGAGGAACTCTAATATTGCCTTTTCCGCCATTGTGGAGAGAGCCGCCGCTGCCCGTTCGCGGACGGCTGCTTAAACCTCAAACCTGTCTAGCGTTTGGAGAACCTTCCTGCATAAAAATCACATGGAAGAAATAGATAAATAATAAATGGGGCAAAATAGTATTTAAGATAGCATGGGAGAGAAATCTACAGCCAAACTAGCATGCAACCCACACTAAAAAAAAAAAAATTAGGGTCCATTGAGCATTAAAGATTTATCAAAAAAATCTATATTTTTTTAATAAATATTTATAAATAATATTTAGATAAAAAATAATTTATTCATATTTTTTATATATTAAAAATAGCTCAAAAATTTATTGCTCATGTTCTTTTGCATTACTAATTTTCTAGATAAGTTATTAAAATTTATCCATATTTTTTATTATATAAATATTATAATATACTATTTTATTATTATATATTATTATATATATAATAATATATTATATTATTTTTATTTATTATATTAATATAATATAATATATATTATATAATATTATTATATATAATAATATAATATAATATATTGCTACATTATTATATTATAATATATCATAATATACTAATGTATAATAATATATTATATTTTTATATATTATTATATTATTATTATAATTTATTATAGTATATTACAATATATTATAGTATATTATGTTAATCTTATATTAATATAATAATAATATAGTATATAATAATATAATTTCTTATATTATTACATTATGATATATTATATTAGTTTTTTGTTATAAATTATTATATTATATTATATTATATTATTTGAATATTTCTTATAAATTTGATATTTCTTTTAAATTTGCCTATTTCTTTTAAATTTGCTACAAAATTTAATTTCCTAAAAAAAGAAAGAACTTATATCAAAGTGTACAATAAATTTATAGTCAAATATTAGAGTATATTCGAAGCTCATGTGCATTTAATTTCAATAACTCTGCAGTCGTCTTTGTAGCTTTGTCCCATCGATTAATAATAGTTCATTGCCACCTGTTCCATAAAATTGATCAAAGCAGTGTTTTCATCCTACACTAAATATTTATACATATGTTTAGATTGAATCAAAAATTTCAATATTTATTAAATATAATATTATAAAATTCTGTGTGTCAACTTATGTCAATATTCTTGTGTTTCCGGCATATTCATGTCTATATAAAATCTTGATGCCAAGCATGTTAGAAAATATATTTTTTCTATAAATATAGAAGATACAAATTATTTTGATCATAAGAATATTAATTATTTCATTAAAAAGAATATCATATTAGAAAAGTTATCTTCATATATTCTTACATCCATCTCTATCAAAATAATGACACCACTTTTTTTTTTTCATGAATCATGTTATGATTCATTTTTTAGTAAATTTAGCCTAAAAGATAATGGACATTTTTTGCATACACTACAAAAATATGCAACATATTTATGTATATATAAAAATATTATATGGTTAAAAAATAAGTAATTATAATAATTGCATAATAGTTTTTGCTTCTAGTAATTAAAAAAAAAGTTAGGCCAATATGTGTTACAGTAGATTTTTTTATTTTCAACATTCTTTTATAAACTAGCTTTTGATCAACATATGTTAGCTCAAGTGATCCAAAAATTGTTATATGATCGATTATATATGCAAAATAAATAGTTTAATATAATAGAAGTATATATAATTTTTTGTAATCTAGCTTTCAAAAGGTAATAGGTAAAATTTATGCCTACTTGTCAAATGAAGATCATTAAAATTTCTAGCTATTAATTCGTCAAAACTAATAAAATTAATTTTTTGAAGAGATATAGAGCTATTATCACTATTAGCTTCCAGTACAATCATCCATCTATTGATACAAATAATATATTGATAAACGATAGCCCTAAAACATTTTTTATTAAAAGTGATATTAATTTTTAAAAAAATATACATTTCCCTCAATGAGGATTATGGATAGATGCCCTAATAGTACTTTTCTATAGATCATAAATTTAGATAAACCATATATATATATATATATATATATATATATATATATTGGTAAAAAAATAGTAAAAAATGTTTAAATGACCTCTTCATTTATCAAGATGCAATTGACACTCAACAGTTGATTATCGGTATTAGAATTTTTTGAATTCCAAATCCTTGCAAGTTTGATTTTGATCCTCCATATTTGTTTTTCCAATGATAATTATACTCCATGTCTTTCTTGTTAATCTATTTCTTAAAAAAACTATAATTTAGAAAACATCAAAAAATATATAGATTATATGGAATAATATTTCTATCGATCAATAATATATTACTTTGTTCTAAAAAAAAAATACCTAGAGGCAAATCAATAAATATTTCATGATAGAAAATATTTTTTGTACAATCTTTTCACTCCATATATTAATTCTTTATCATAATATTAATTCTTTGAGGTAATGTAACATGAGAAAGTGTCACATAAAGTCGATCGAGACTGAATATTGGAGTTGGTAAATATAATCCAACTTTATTTAATATTTAATCTTAATTTTTGTTAATTATCATAGCATAGTAGGCTTATCAGAAATTATCTTCTAATTCAAGTGAATAGTCATTTCATTTCAGTTACTTATATAATAATGTGAGGGATGTTGGTACCAATATGACTATCTATTTTACTTCTATAACCTTTGTGGTTAAATTACTTATAATCAATCTTGTGTTGATATAGAGCCTAATACTTTGATTGATATTTTATAGTAAAATTATTGAAGCACCTATTTTCAATCTCAAGTCATATTATGGAACACCACTGAATTTTAAAAAATTTAAAAATTTGGTAGGATACGAAATATTTTTAGGAGCAATATTTATTGGCATGCTATATACTATATCCAAAGTTAAATATTTTTTCTTCATCATCCAATAGAGATAGCAAATACATATTTATTTCATCAACAATTTCATTTGTAAGTATAATTATATCTCTTTCTTTTAAATATGTAGAATCATTATGATTTTTTATAAATCCATATAAGTAGTCGAGGTAATATATCGAACATAATATTTTTTGGTTTTTACAAGCAATGCATCTGGAATTTTTATCCGCCATGCCTCTTCTTCATCTTCTTGTAATTTGATGGGGGATACTTTTTCATCACCAATATTCAAAATCTATTTACTGAAATTGATCAATGATATTCTCAATTCTTTATCAATATTATTATCCAATAATTGCATATCCCTTCTTAGAAGAAATATTTTATGATGATTTCATAAATATTATCTACTTATTGATGCATCAATTATTTTTGTTCCATCTCCTCCAAGAACTACTATGAGAAATTTGCCTAAAATATTCTCCAAGAAGTATAGTTTTTCCATCAATGATTTATCTTCAGCATTTGAATATGTTGTTTGTAAAATATCTTTCAAAGTTTTATCAAGTACTTTGAAAAAAATTTTGTGATTGAAATGAACTTCATCCAAAATGATTAAACTTGTAGATTCAATCAACTTTGCAAGTTAATTAAGTGGCCTTTTTGATTTCATATATTAAACATTCATCAACATTAATTGGTATTTGAAGCTTCAATATGTAATTCATCCATCAAGTACAAAAGGGATCCTATTCTTGAAAGGACAATAATTAAAACAATCTTTTTCTTTAATCGTATTTTTGAAATAATTATTTGCTAGAGATAGGTTTTGCATGTTCCTCCATGACTATGTACAAAAAATAAGCCACCCTTATTTTCATTCATAGCATTCAATATTACATCATAAATAAGTTTTTATTCTTTATTCAATTTTTAGAATAATCTTAGATGTCCCTCTTGTAGTTTATGGACATCATAATCAAGCTATTCTCTCAATAATTTATTGTTTAATTCTTCTATTATTACTCTATTAGGCATCAAAAAATTATAATCAGAAAGCGAATATTGATTTTTATTGAATAGTTTCTCTAATTCAAAAAGAACATGATTCTTCAATTATGATTATCAAATTTGCAAATTGGGAAGATCCAATATATTTTTTAATCTACAAATAATATTATCTGTAAAATTTTTTTAATATATTTTCAGTAGCTTATTTGGATCAGCTACTTCATAATAAACAATCAAAATAATGAAAAGTTATCTTATTTGCCCAATGAGAAGCATCATTCGATGCTTCAATCCATTCTTTATTATTGCCTAATAAACCAAATACGTTGCATATAGATTGGAATATAAAATGAATAATACCATTTAATATTTTGATTTTATTGTAATTTCTAGCTCCTTTCACTATGGTCAAAAACATTATTCAATAATATAATTCCCCTGCATTTAGATGAATGTAAGCTATCCATCCGATTCTTCTATTTTCTCTTCATCTAAATTTTATCTCTAAAATTCCATATCCACTTTGTAGAAAGTTCTGTATAAGTAAGCTATCAAGTATCTTCAAATATTTTATTGGTTTGCATCTGTACACCATCTCTCCCTCTCACACAGCTCTCAACACTCAGAGTCATAATTTAACAATGGTCGTTATAACAATTTTGGCTATTATTAGTATGTATAAATTATTTAGAAAAAAAAGTAATGGTTGTTATAATGGATTATTTAATGCTACAACATATATTATATATAGCACAAATAACTAATACTCATTATTCGATACTTGTATGACTCCTTAATAAAATGATATTTTCTTTGAAATTTAATTTTAGAATGCCATAATGCTTATTATAACTCAACAAGTAATGGTAGTAATTGGCATTTGCATTGACCTACTAATAAAATAATATTTTTCAAAATTCAACTTTTCCAAAACTTTCCACCAAAATAACTCTATATCACCTAAAAGAAATAATTTTTCTAAGTAAATAGTAGTTTGGACAATAATGCTATTAATTTTCCACAATCATTAACTATTTTTTGTTATGGTGCTTTTTTAATGGCCATTATAATTGTTATAAGCAGCATTAATAGTTTTTACGATGGTCCTATAATTATGTAACAATGTTGTTGGATAATGTATAATAACAGTTTAGGTGTGAAATCATTACAATAGAGTAATTTAAATGGATTGTTTCATTACTAAGTAATTAATTATGATAATCATTTTTTTTCCTTTGTTACTCTCTCTCTATATACACATACATCCTGTTTGTATCAGCCATTATTTTAAACTTGAAACATTGAGATGCTATGAGAAAAAGAGCAAAGTATTAATAATATTTTTTTTTAAAGCAAGTGAACATGTAATATTACATTGATTATTTATTCAGGTTAGTTTGGTAATATTCTAGAATAAATTATTTCTTGTCATATATGATGGATTTTACTTGTCTTTATGTTGCCCTAAGAATTCATTTTAATGACTACAAAATAACTAATGGGAGTACGAATAATTTTTATTTTTGGAGAAGCTTAAATATGCATTTCAAGATATTAAAAAGTTTTTGAATTGATAAAATGTTTGAAGTTGGACCAAAGCTATAATTTCATCAAGTTAGAGATCAAGACAACACTTTTTGAAAGCCTCAAAATATTAAAGAAGACTTCAAAATATTTGAAAAAAAATTCAAAAGCTTTGGAAGTCAAAAATTGAAGAAAACCAAATCTGAACGAAAAGGAGAGGACCTCAAGGTCAACCCTATTCGAAAAGGGATCACTGGCATGCTATTTTTGATCAGCACGTAAAAAGAGAACGATCCATGGGTCGATCTCTATTGTTTTGCTAACCAAAAATAGAAATGGTATATTTCTATTCTATTGTAGAGGTCAATCCATCGACGACCTCTGTGCTAGGGGACGACTCATGGGTCAACCTCTAAGATGGAAACCTATATAATAGCTAGTTTTTCAGTCCATTTTTAACATATTTAATACTCTCTAATCGTTCTTTAATGGCTATAAACGGCTGCTAAACTTTTTTCTGTATTGCTTGAAGATAAAAAGACATTCAAAAAGAGAGAAAACATAAGAAAAATCAAGAAAAAAGGGTTTGAAAAGAAGTTTCAGCTCCAAGACAAAGAAACCTTTATTTGAAACTCTACCACCTCTCAAAAGGAGTTTCAACTCTTCATTTCATCTGAGGGTGATCTCAAAGACTTTTGATACATTGAGTAAAGTATATTTAAAATTTTATTATGCTCATTAAGGAGCTAAATCTGATTTATATTGTCATTTTTTTTTATTCTTACTTGCTATATTGTGTAAAATTTTAGGAGATTCAAAACTTGAGAAAGATTGATCCAAGCTTTAAATCAGAGTATATTGGATTGGCTTGTATCAGATAAACAAGTATTTAGCTTGAAAAGGTAGGGTCATTGGGATCTGACATTGTAATCGTTACATATGATTAGTGGATTAGAATTTCTAAATAGGAACTTTGAGAGCGGACGTATATGCAAGATTGATACCGAATCACTATAAATCCTCTTTATTTGTAGTAACTTGTTTACTCTTCTTTCATCCTTATGTTATTCTCTTACCTATTAGTTTTATTATTCAATATATTGTTTACTATTACCACTGCACATTACACTTCAACCTCTCAACATATTTTTTTGGTTCATTCTTTATTAAAATTTTTAACAACCTAATTCACCCCTCTTCTTGAGTTGCATAACTGAAAACAAGTGGCATTAGAGCCTGATACTTTAGCCTTTCTTGATTTCACCATCAAGAATTACAGATCTATGGCAACTCAAGTCGATATTTTATTTGTTGGAGGTAATCCACAAACCGACCTTCATTTTTTAATAAGTCCAACTATATCTATTGGAAAGCTCGAATAAAGATTTTTATTCAAGCACTCGATTATAACATGTAGAGTATCATAATTTTTTTTTGATAGAAGTGGGTATCATAGTTAATAGACCATACACACCCACTAAATTAGTTGAAGGTATGCAATCAACTAAATCTGAAAATGAATGAGATGAAGTTAATAAGAAAATGACTCAACTTAATACTAAAGCTACGAATATATTATATTGTGCTCTAGATGCAATTGAATTTAATCACATTTCAACTTGTAATTCTACTAAAGAAATTTGGAATAAATTAGAGGTAACACATGAAGGTACTAATCAGGTCAAAGAGTCAAAAATTAATATGCTTGTCCATAAATATGAACGTTTTAAAATAAAACCTGATAGATCTATTATCCAAATATTTACTCATTTTACTGATATTATAAATGATCTTAAGAGCCTTGGCAAATCTTACTCTAATAGTGATCTTGTGAAAAAGGTTCTTAGGTCTCTAATAAGAGTATGGGAAGCAAAGGTCATTACAATTCAAGAGATGATGGATCTCAATACTTTACCTTTAGAGGAGCTTCTCAGATCACTCATGATGTATGAATTGACCATGAGACAACACAATGAAGAAGAGATTAAGAAGAAGAAAATAATTGTTCTCAAGTCCACTACTTAAGAAGAAGAGAAATTGGATCAAACTAAAAATGACGATGAGGATGAAGAATAAGTATTCATCACTCAAAAATTCAAAAAGATTTATGAAGAAAAGAAGGTAAGGAATAAGAAACAGGCCACTAATAAAAGAAGAGCCAAGCAAAGAAAAAGATAATGAGCATCCTCTTATATGCTATGAGTATAAAAAATCGGGTCACTTCAGATCGAATTGCCCACAACTCAAGAAGGCCCCCAAAAAATTTAAAAAAAAAGTAATAGTGGCTACATGGAGTGACAGTGACGATTTGAGCTCTGACCACGACACTAATGAAGAAGCAAACTTGTATTTTATGGTATATGAAAATAAGGTAATCTTTGAACCTTCAAGTAAATTTACTTTTGAACTTCAAGAGGTATTTTTTGACTTATTAGATGATTTAAAAAAGTTAGGTCTGAAAAATAAAGAACTGAAAATGTAAAATCAGTATTTGTTAAAAGAAAAGAAAGTTGTTTCAAATGAAAACAGAATCTTAACTCAAAAAATCAAAACTTAAATATGGAAGTAGCTAAATTGAAATTAATTGTAGAAAAGTTTACTTTAAGTTCAGATAAACTTCAAATGATTCTTGACAATCAAAGGGTGGTGTATAACAAAGTCGGTCTTGGTTATAACCGCTAAATGAACAAAAATTTTTAAAAAATATTTTTGTAAACTCTCCTCTTGATAAATTATCAAAAGTTTCATATTTCAGCTATGGTAAAATAGGTCATAAATCATATGCGTATCTTTTTAGCAAATCCGAAAGCTCTAATGTAAAGATATTATGGGTTCTAAAAGGAACCATAGTGACTAATCAAAAAGAATCCAAAAAAATTTGGATACCTAAAGTTAAAATCTGATTTTCTATGTAGATATGTCTTGCAATCCATGGATCAAAATGAAAGTGGTATCTTGATAGTGGGTGCTCAAGACATATGACGGGTGATGAATCTTAATTCATTACTTTTGATGCAAAAGATAGAGAGATAGTCACCTTTAGAGATAATGACAAAGGAAAGATCATCGGCATATGTAATATTAATATCACTCCCTCCAAATCCACTGAAAATATTTTATTGGTTGATGGCCTTAAACATAATCTTCTAAGCATTATTCAACTTTGTGATTAGCACTTCAAAGTAATTTTTGAATCTTCAATGTGTATTGTAACTAGCCTCAATGATGATGGCATAAGGTTTATTGGACATAGGTATGATAATATTTATATGGTAGATTTAGATGATTTTTTCATACAAAACATACAATATCTAGTAATAATAAATACCAAAATCAATGAGGCTAGTTAGTTTTGGCACCGTAGACTTACTCACATTAATATGAACTCTCTCAAAACTTATCGAAAAAGATTTAATTGTTGGTTTGCCTAAATTGAATTTAAAAAAAAATAGAGTTTGTGATATATGCCAACTAGGTAAGCAAACTAAAGTTTTATTCAAATCTAAAAATATAGTTTCAACTTCTAAGCTATTAGAATTATTGCATATAGATTTGTTTGAACCTACTAGAACTACTAGCTTAGGTAGTAAACGATATGATTGTATAATTATCAATAATTTTTCTTATTTTATGTGGATTCTTAATTTTTTTGGCATATAAGGATGATGCATTTTCAATTTTTTTTAAATTTTATCAAATGGTTTCAAATGAAAAAAGTTCTTCAATTTTTAATATACGTAGTGATCATGGAACCAAGTTTGAAAATAAAGATTTTGAAAGGTTGTGTGAAAAAAAGAGATCGAATATAATTTTTCTGCACCTAGGACATTCCAACAAAATAAGATAGTAGAAAAAAAAATAAAACTCTTAAAAAAATAGCTCGTACCATACTATGTGAAAACAATATTCTAAAATATTTTTGGATAAAAGCAATTAATACAGCATGCTATATTCTAAATCATACATTAATTAGATCTATTTTAAAAAAATACTTTATGAACTATGAAAAGAAAGAAAATCAAATATTGGATATTTTCATATTTTTGGTTATTGATATTTTATTTTAAATAATGACAAAGATAAATTTAAAAAATTTGATGCAAAATCCGATGAAGCTATATTTCTTGGTACTAATAAAGCATTTAGAGTTTTTAACAAAAGGACCTTAATTGTAGAAGAATTATTACATATATTCTTTGATGAGGCTAATGATCTTCCATCAAGGAAGAGAAAGATTATTGATGATGTAGGTTCAATAATGGAAGGGACTAATGAACTCACTCTAAAAGACTCATTGATCCAAAATGACAAAGAACATGAAGACAAATATGATGATGAGGGAGAGGAACAACATGATCTACAAAAACAACCTCAAGGTACAAATAATCTTACAAGAAAATGGAGGTATGTTTACAACCATCCCAAAGAACTTATTATTGGAGATCCTTCACATAGGATAAAAACTCGTTTATCACTTAGATATGCATGTTATCATTTTACTTTTGTTTCTCATTTTGAACCAAAACTATAAATAAAGCTGAAAAGGACCACAATTGGATTAATGCAATGCAAGAAGAACTCAATCAATTTAAAAGAAACAATGTATAGACTTTAATAGCTAGACTAAAGATAGAGCTGGAACTAGGCTCAGACCGACCCGAGGTCCAGCGGACCAGTCTGACTTCAGGCCTGACCCGAAACAGTTCAGACCGGGCTTGGGCCTATTTATAGGATCCATTTGTCTTTCTGGTCAGGCTCGGGTACACCTTTAGCCCGATCTGAATCCAGCCCGAGCCCGAACCCAAAGTTTAGCCCGATTAGAGCTCGATAATCCATGGTGGATAACATGCCATATTACCCATTACGGTAATGTATCCACGATGAATAACATGCCACGTTACCCTTTGTATTTCATCAGTTCCCAATTGACACAGAGGGCATGGTGGATTGAGGGGTGGGGGTGGGTGTGGCGTGGAGAAGCTGTTGGCACCGAGAGGATGAAAAATGAGGGCGGAGGGAGGTGGAGGAGCTACAGGCATCGAGGGGGAGGGGGATCGAGTGCTGCGACGGATGGGAAGGGCGAGGGGCAGATCAAGGTGGAGTTCGCAAAGTGCGAGTGCCGCAGGCTGACGGAGGAGTGCACGCCGGCATTCATCGCATGATTATGGGAGCGGTACAATGGGCGATGGGTCTACAGCCTCTACGACAAGGTCGTCAAGGAAGAGATCTACTGCATAAGGTGGAGGATTTCCACAGTGCAGGTGCTCCACCGCCACATGAGTTTCTCGCAGGACTTTTGTTCGGCATCCCCACCGGCTAACCCGATGGAAGATCTAATCGCTGTCATGTGCTACCTCCTCCGATGGAGCCTCGACTCATCGAGGGCTTTTCGATCCACCCTCGTCAATCCTCACAGAAAGGATGACGATTGTGATGATGACTTTGAGATGGAAGAGCTACGGGCGGAGGAGCTGCAAACGGGCGGAGGAGATGTAGGTGGTGTCAGGTGGGGGGTTGGGCGCGGAGATGCTATAGACAGAGGGAGACAGAGGAGCCATGGTAGGAAAAGGTTAGGGCTCAATTTTTTTATTTCTTATTTTTATTTTATTTTTTTAAAGATAGGGAAGTGGCTGAAAATTGGGCTATCCCAATTGGGTTCGGATCAGGCTCGGACTCGGGCCCAAGCCGGGTTCGGGTTTGAGTTTTTTACAAACTTTCGGGCCTAAGCCCGATCTGAAGCCTGACAAAAAATTTTGGGTTGGGCTTAAGTAGGGGTGTGGCTCGGTCCGATCCAACCTATTTCCAGTCTTACCTAAAGATTATCCCATAATTGAAACTAAATGGATATTTAGGAATAAATTAGATAAAATAAAAATATAATTAGAAATAAATCAAGCTTAGCAGCCAAGGGATACAATCAAGAAGAGAAAATTAATTTTGATGAAACTTTTACACCAATAGCAAGATTAGAGGCCATTAGACTTTTGCTTGCTTATGTATATTACATGAACTTTAAATTATTTCAAATGAATGTTAAAAGTACCTTTCTAAATAGATATATAAATGAAGAAGTAGATGTTGAGCAACCCTCCGACTTTGAAAATTATGCTTTTCTTAACCATATTTTCAAATTAAATATTGCCTTATAAGGTTTAAAACAAGTGACTAGAGCATGGTATGAAAGTCAGTAAATTTTTGCAAAATAATGATTTTTCAAGAGAAAAAGTAGATACTACTCTTTTTATTAAAAGAGATCATGATGATATTCTAATTATTCAAATATATCTTGATGATATTATATTTGAGTCTACTAATGAAGCTTTAAGTCAAGACTTTGTCAAGCTCATGCAGGAGGAGTTCGAGATGAGCATGATGGGAGAACTCATATTTTTTCTCAAACTTCAGATCAAATAAACAAAGGAAGCAATCTCCATCAATCAAAGTTAATATACAAGAGAACTACTAAAGAGATTTGGGATGGAGACCGTCAAAACTATCGACACCCCTATGAGTCTTTCGTGCAAGCTTGATAAGGATAAGGGAGGTAAAAGTGTTGATTTAAAGCTTTATAGAGACATGATAGGTTTATTATTATATCTTACTGCTAATAAACCTGATATTATGTTGAGTGTGTATATGTGTACAAAATTTTAATCTAATCCTAAAGAATCACACCTAAATATTGTTAAAAGGATATTAAAATATTTAAAAGAAACTCAAATTTTAGACTTATGATTTTCCAAACATTCATCAATAGACTTAATAGGATATTCAGATGCAAAGTTTGCTGGATGTAAGTTAGATAGAAAAATATTAGTGGAACTTGTCAATTCTTTGCAGTAAATTTAATTTTATATTTTAGTAAAAAATAAAATTTGATAGCATTGTCTACAATCGAGACCGAATATATTACAGTCGAAAGTTGCTGTACTTAAATCTTATAAATTAAGCAACAACTCGAAGATTTTGAAATCAAACTTAATAATATTTTCATAAGATGTGACAATACTAGTGTAATAAATTTAACCAAAAATCTTATACAATATTCAAAATTCAAACATATAGAAATTAGACACCATTTTATTAGAGAATATATTCAAAATAATGATGTAATACTTGAATTTATTTATTTTAAAAAATAATTAGCTGATATATTTACAAAAGTATTAAATGAAGTCATATTTTGTGAAATTATAAGAGAATTAGAAATTCTTGACCCATTTGCTTAAATATCCTTTCCTTTATCCAAATTTGATATATTCTCTAGATTTCTTTGGATAAAATCTTTTAAGGCAAAATTCCTTGTTGTGCATGATCATATTCATCTTTCCCATCATTCTCAATTTTTTTCAGATTTTTCTCATTTATTTTTGAAATTTGGCTTTTTGCCGAAAAATGATCGACCCCTAGGTCGTCCCATAAGAAAAGTGGACGATCCAAGGGATGCCCATAAGGGCTTTATGGTCATTTTTTCAAGGGCCCATGGGATGTCCTATTTTTGGACTCCTTGAAACCTATTTTTTCCGCTGTCTGGGTCGTCCCTTTCCTTCATGAATCAAGCTCCACTCTCCTCTTCCCACCATCTAGCCCATCTCCTCTCTAAGAAATCCTTGATCTAACCTCCTCCCACTCAATTCCTCCCAAATCCCACCCTAAATCTGTTAGATTTCTCAACCTTCCTTCATTTTTTGGGTTGAAATCAACTAATTTTTGAAACTCCTTTCAAATCCCAAACCCTTCCTTTACCAACCAAGAATCTAAGTCCCCTTCTTCTTCTGCACCTCAAATCTGGTTCCCTACCTGTCTTTCCCTATTTTTTCTTTCTTTGGAGCTACTTTTTCCATCCTTTTGATCGGTGGTCTTACTGTCCCTTGCTATCCCATGGCGCCGAAGATGAAATTCCCTCAAAGGAGGAAGTCCACTCATGCGTTAGAAGAAGAGTAAAGGAAGAAGAAGTCGGCTCCAACTCCTATTCCATCCTCCTCTATGCCAGTCACTCTCAATAAGGTACCTTTTTTAGAAAGGAAAGTTGAGTTAGGGAAGAATATTGATTTTAATTTTTTTGAGTCAGAGGGTTTTTCCAATAGAGAAAAGATCAAAAGGCAAGGATGGACTTTTTACTATATGCTTAAGGAAACTATTTATGTTGATCTTGTAAGAAAATTATATCAGAATTTCAATTTTTATGATGGAATAACAAGATCTCTGATTAAGGGTGCAGAAATTATTTTGGATCTTTATCATTTTGGAGAAATTCTACACCTTCCTTTGAAAGATCTTGTGAGGAGGAACTTTCCAATAAAAAAGATGGTTTTAAAGCAATTTTAGGAAGAGAGGATGTAAAGAAAATTAGCAAAATTGAAGGAAAAAATTTAGATATTGAAATGAGACTTCTTCATCACATGATCACAAAATTATTTTTACCTAGAGGAGGTGGATATAACTTTATTTTAGAGAGGGATATTTATATTATGTATCATATTATCTGTGAAATCCCCATCAATCTCTCTGTGCTTATATTTGGGGCAATGCGTAAGATCTTAAATAGATCTAAAGCATATTTACCTTATGCAATGGCTCTCACACTTATCTTCAGAGGATTTAGAGTTAGTTTTGAGGGGGAGGCCACCAGTCGTCTATCCCATATGGACACTTACAATCGCAACACTCTTCATCGGATGGGTTACTCAAAAGTTAATGGCCATTGGAGTAAAGGGACTTAGGAGGAAGAGGATAGAGCTGCGGGAGAGGGACCTTCTTCACCACCTCATGAGCATAGATCTCTAGATATTCAGTTTATTTCATTTTCTGAGGTAGATTCTTTTGAGGCAATTAGGAGGGATTTCTTTGAGTCACAGTCTGGGTGTCAATTCGATCACTCATCTATCAGACCGGTAGATGATCAGCTTCAAACTCTCTCATAGCAAGTTGCTGGGATCCTTCTAGCAGTCAGGAGCACATCGAGCACATTTCAGAGGAAGAGTTTTCAGATGATCCCATTATCTGATCAGTCTATGGTTCCTCATATATCTACAGTGATGCAGATATTCTTTGCCATGAATGCATAGATTGAGCAGCTTAAGGGTGCAGTTCTGAGGCCCACTGACAGAGTTCTTGACTTACAAAGAGAGGTGATGTCTCTATCACATTCTAGGCCGAGAGAGGACACCACATAGATTACAGAGTTATCAATAGAGGCTGGGAGACTCCACGGTATGATTGAGTCAGAGATCGAGGCTTTGACATAGGAGATCAAATGAGGCTATTGCTGGTGGGGTTAGTTCTCTTATACGGTCCATGTCGAGAGTATTAGGACAACTTGACTCCATGAGACTTATCCTATTAGCTAGAGTTCCTTCTTTTTCTCAGCCTTTTGGATCATCCCCTCGTTCCTCTATCCATGTCAGTTCCTCCGACAAGAGTGGGGCAGGCGTGGTCGTGGTCGTGGTCTTGCCCCTGACATCCCTCATGATATTTTTGATTTTGATGATTTTGATTCTGATGATTAGTTAGCATTGAGGTTTCTTTATTGTCTTCTCTTGTATGAAACTTTGCATGAAACATTGGATGTCAGCCATTTTTGTGTTTTGATGTCCTGGGCTAACATTACATATACACTTATGGTTGATGTACTGAACTTTTGTATCTTTTCTTAATATGAACTCATGTGGCTTTTTGGCTTACATTTTGTAGTAAATGAGAAATGCAATTCTTGTTGGCACTATCTTGAGTATTTTCTTTGGTACATTTTGTTACAGATTCTTTTGTTATTTAGCAGTAGATTCTTTATATATAATCAAAAAAGGAAAGTAGATTTTAATTGATGATGCCAAAAAGGGGGAGTAAATATATTGTTTGGTATAAGCAAAATTTTCAAAAATTTTCAACTCTTTTTCAATACAAATTTATAAAAATTCTTAAATGGATGTGGCAAGTTTTTAAACTTATCCTCTAATGATGCACTATATCACCTACCTTTTGGCCTTGATACCATATTTTGAAACTATAGAGCTCATATCTTAAATAGCTATATCAATTTAATACACTTATATATTGCCTCAGTTTAAAGTTCATATATCCTTAATAGAAATACCTTACTCAAATGCTCTATTTTTGCTTCTACTCAAATATTTTGTCATCATCAAAAAGGGAGAGATTGTTATCTCAAGAATTGATTTTAATGACTACAAAATATTTGAGGAGAGCTCTGTTGTTAAAATCGTACGAGTCATGATTCAACTCGTACGATTTATGATAATTCAAAGTCCGACCGAGTCGAATCAAAATGAAGAATCGAGAAAGTAAAGGAATTACACCTGAATCATGGACTCATCGGCAGAATCGTGCGACTCATGAGATCATCCGATACCGACAAGTCAAAAAAGATAAGTTCTCAGAATCTCGATTTGTTGTTGATCGTTGTTTTTGGAAGCCGAAAAGCCAAATTTTGGCCAAAAAAAAAGATTAGATGTTGACAAAATTTGCTGTAAATCAAAGAGATTTGAAATCTATTCATCTTCTTCGACTGCTTCTCTATCTTCTCCGACTCCTTCAAGCCTTCGAAGACTATGGCGAAAAGAGGAAGAGGTCGCATGGAAAGGAGGAAGCCTCGAAGCTTTTGAAGCATCCCCACGAGTTCGCCGTTAGTCTAGTAGGTATCATTGCACTCTCCATTTTTCTTCTCCAAACCTCCAAAGCTTTTTTTTTTGATTGGATCAAAGTAAAAAGCCTTCTTTCATGATCTCCCTATTTCTCTTCTCCGAAACCTCGAAGTTTTTTTTTTTAATCGAACTGAATCTGTCTTCTCGATCTTCTTTTCTCTCTTCTCTGAAACTGTCGATCTCTCTATTTCTCTTTCGATCTTCTCTGAAGCCACCTAGATGCTTTCTTTTTTTTTGACCGAATAGAAGCTCTTGGTTATGTTTTCTCAAAGCTTCTAAGCTGAGTGGGCTGGTCCTCTTTTTTTATTTTTGATCAGAGCTTGGGCTTGTCTCATTGCCCCTTGTGTGGTCATGTGGCACAGTCAGCCACTTAATAAAAAAAAATACTTTAATAGAAATTGTATTACTTTTTAACAATTTATTTTTTAACAGAGATTGACTTACTTTTTAACAGGGATTGACTTACTTTTTAAATAGTTTATTTTTTTAATAATTTTTATTTTTTAGCAAGGATTGGCTTGCATACTTTACAGTGAAATTCTTTACTATTATTTTATTGAATAATGACACCTAGAAAAAAAACTAAAGTTATGAATCCAACTTTAAATCATTGTAAAAAAATTTGATGATGGTAAAGGGGCGATGAAAATTGATTACATCTTGTCTGTAATTATTGTAACAAGAACTTTTGGGGAGGAGAGAATAGAATGAAAAATCATCTTACGGGTACATAGAACAATATTTCTCTTTGTGCTCAAGTTTTCAAAGAAATTCAATTTTTTTTTAAAAAATTATTGGGGGAGAAAGAAATAGAGAAAACTTTTGGTGATGATGTTAAGTGCTTTGAAGTAGATGAGCCAAATGCAAAAATAAAGAAGGATGCTATGGATTCATTTATGATAAAAGGAAGGAGAAATATATGTGAACAATAGACAATGAATAAAATGGTTAAAAAAAGAGAACCAATAGTTAGAGATATTTGTAGATTTCTATATGGACATGCATTGGCATTCAATTTGATCAAAAATCCTTTATTTGCTCAAATGATGAAATCTATTGGTGAGTATGGAAGGGGATTGAAACTCCCTTCTTATCATGAAGCTATAGTTATTTTCTTGAAGAAAGAGGTACAAAGTATTAATGAATGTTTGATGAAATATAAAGATTAGTAGAAAAAAATAGGATGTTCAATCATGTTCAATGGTTGGACTGATGGAAAAAATTGATCTATTGCTAATTTTCTCATAAATAGTCTAAGTGGGACTGTATTTTTGAAATCATTAGATACCTTTGATATTAGTAAGGATCAAATAAGTTATTTGAATTGCTTGACAGCTTCATAGAGGAGATTGGAGAGCAAAATATAGTTCAAGTGATGATGGATAGTGTCTCTACTTATGTTGGCATGGGTAGACTGTTAGAAAAAAAAGAAAGCAAAGAGAAAATATCTTTTTTGATCTCCATATACAGCCCATTATTTAGATTTAATACTTAGTGACATTGAAAATATTCTATTTTTTTTAATACACTTGCCAAGGTGAGTCAAATTATAGTTTACATTTACCATCATACTTGAGTTCTTAGTTTGTTTAGAAAATATTCTAAAAATAAAGAATTGATAAGACTAGTGGTTACTAGATTTGCAATATTCTATCTTACTTTGAGAAGCATATTAGATAGAAAGATTGTTTTAAAGCTTTTGTTTGCTTTAGAAAAATGGGCAAGAAGCACTTATGCATGCAAATTTGAAGCTAGAAAAGTTCAAAAAATTATATTGAGTGATAATAGATTTTGAAAAACTATAAAATATTATTTGAAGTGTGTCTTTCTTTTAATAAAAGTGTTGAGACTTGTTGATGGAGATGCAAAATCGACTATGGGTTATATCTATGAAGCAATGGATAGAGCACAGGAACAAATTGACAAAAACTTCAACAATGTTAAGAAGAGATATGATCGGATTTGAGAGATTATTGATACTCATTGGGACTTACAACTCCATAAATCACTTCATACGACAGCATATTATCTTAATCCCAAGTAAGTCATTTTTTTAATTTATATTATTCTATTAATAAATTTTATTATTTATAATTTAAATTTATTTTTTGATTTTTGATCTTTAAGTTTCAATATGATCCTAATTTTAATGCTGATGTTGAAGTAAAAATTGGATTGTTTAAGATAATTGAGAGAATGTATCCAGATGCTGAGATCAGAGTCATCATTGATCTATAACTTGAAAAAATTAGGAAGGTCAAGCATTTATTTGGGATGGATATGATGGTACCAATAAAAAATAAAAAATAAACAGATAATTATAATTTAAATTTTATTAATTTATTTTTATTTATATAATTTAAACTTAATTTACTTATTTGATTTGTCTATCTTTATGGTGGAAGAGTTTTAAAGAATAGTGCAAAGAACTTCAAAGGCTAGCAATTCGAGTACTAAGTCTTACTTGTAGTGCCACCGAATGTAACAGAAATTGAAGCATATTTGAACAGATTCATTCCAAAAAAAGAAACTATTTGACGTAACAAAGGTTGAATGTTTTGGTGTTTGTCAAGTGTAATATTCAACTTGAGATGAGACAACAAAAAAGACAAGAAAGGGGGGAGACATATGATCCGATATACTAATCAGATATAGAATCAGATGATGAGTAGATAACTAAACAAGAAAAGCCATGCTTACCGGATGATGTGTCTTGGTTAGATATAAATGAATATTTTAATATTGATCAGGGACCTTATAATAGAAAAAGGAAGAGAGGTATGCAAATTATTTTTTAATTTTAATTTTTAATTTTTAATTTTTTAAATAATTATATTATTTTCTTATTTAGCTTTGTTGATTTTTAAAATATTTTTGTAGGACCAAGGAACTTAACTATTGATAGTAAAGATAAAGGAAAAGAAAAGGTTGTTGAGGAAGATATTGAAGTGATAGAAGAAGATGAAGATAATGAAAAAGAAGAGGAAGAAGAAGAGAATCAAAAGATGATTATGCTTGAAGATGATGATGATGACGATGGCCCATATCTCTTGTTATGGAGGTATGCGTCTTTCCATTTAGATGACATGATCATCAAATTCATTACATAAAATAAAGTATTATTACATTTTTTATCATTTTTATAATATTAATTTTATTTTTATGCTAATATCTATTATTTTATAAAAAAATAAATTTATTACTGAAGCTTACGATTTGAGTCACGATTCGAGTTGCGATTCCAGTTAAGACATGGGTGATTCATGAGTCGAATCTCGTTTTAATAACTTTGGAGGGGACTACTAATGATTTTTATTTTTGGAGAAGCTTAAATATACATTTCAGGATATTGAAGAGTTTTTGAATTGATAAAATATTAGAAGTTGGGCCAAAGCTACAATTTCATCAAGTTGGAGATCGAGATAATACTTTTCGGAAGCTTCAAAAATATTAAAGAAGACTTTGGAAGATTTGGAGAAAATTTCAAAAGCTTTGAAAGTCAAAAATTAAAGAAAAATCAAATCTGGACGAAAGGAGACGGCCCCTAGGTTGATCCTTTTCAAAAGGGATCACTAGCATGCTATTTTTGGCCAGCACGTAAAAAAGAGACGACCCATAGATCGACCTCTTTTCCAAGGGATAACCCATGGATCGATCTCTGTTGTTCCGCTAGCCAAAAATAGAAACGAAGTGTTTCTGTTCTATTGCAAAGGTTGACCCATGGGATGACCTTTGTGCCAGGGGTCGACCCATGGGTGGACCCCTAAGATGAAAACCTACGTAACGGTCAATTTTTCAGCATGCTTTTGGCACATTTAATACTCCCTAATTATTCTCCAATGGTTGTAAATGGCTACTAAACTTTCTCTAGCACCAATTGAAGGTATAAAGGTATTCAAAAGAAGAGAAAATATAAAAAAAATCAAGAAAAAAAAGGATTGAAAAGAAGTTTCAGCTCCAAGACAAAGAAACCTTCATTTCAAGCTCTACTACCTCTGAAAAGAAGTTTCAACTCTTCATTCTATCTGAGGGTGTTCTCAAAGGCTTCTCCTATATTGAGAAAGTATATTTAAAGTTTTATTGTGCTCATTAAGGAGCTAAACTTGATTTGTATTGTCATTTTTCTTGATTCTTGTTTGTCGTGTTGTGTAAAAATTTTGGAGGATTCAAAATTTGGGAATAATTGATCCGAGCCTTAAATCGGAGTCTATTGGGTTGGTTTATACAAGGTAAATAAGTGTCTAGCTTGAAAAATTAGAGTCGGTGGGATTCGATGTTGTAATCGTTGCATATAATTAGTGGATTGAAATTCTCAAGTAGGAGCTTGGAGAGTGGATGTAGATGCAAGATTGGCACCGAACTACTATAAATATTTTTTATTTGTGGTGACTTATTTACTCTTCTTGCATTCTTATGTTATTCTCTTACCTACTAGTTTCATTATTCAAAATACTGTTCACTATTGCCACTACACATTGCACTTCAATCTCTTAACATATTTTTATGGTTCCCTCTTCACTAAAATTTTTAACAATCCAATTCAACCCCCCTTCTTGGGTGGCATAGTTGGGCAACACTTTATAATGAGAAATAATGGACAACAGTGAAAACTACCAACACATATGCTCAAACCTCTTCTTTTAATTAAAAAAAAAGTTGATTGGAATGAAAAACTTGAATTTAAAAATATTATTTTTTTTAAATATAAATAATACAAATATTGAATAAACTACTGATATTATTATATATATTTAACAAGATGATAATAGTAAAATTAATTTTTTATTCCATAAATATTCTTAAAGTGCTCAAATATAATAGTAATTGTTATGCATAAAATTGTGACTACCATTACATATTTATCAAGCTACAAGCTTGTTTCCATGCTGTAGCTCTCATAATATTAGGAGTAAAAAAAACATTAGAGAAATTTATTGTATTATTTTATGAATTCTAGAAATTTATAAATTTTTAAAAATTACTAAGTTAAAATTAGTAAATTCTGGAGCTCATTAAATGTGTCTTGATAGAATGGTAATACTGAAGTTGTACCTATTAGTTAGAATGAGGCGATTTAATGTACAAATACATCCGGACAAATATACACAAGCACCCAAAACAATAATGCTAGTTAGGCAACAAAAAAAAAGTTTATGAATTTCCATGCCAAATGCTCTTTTATTGTATAAAAACTCGCAATGACGAGTGTTAATGACAAAAAAAAAGAAAAAGAAAAAGAAAAGTCCATCTATCCTAAAGATTAGACTTTTGATTAGCATATAACATATAGTCATCCAAGACATTCCTCTATTTCGAAGCACACGCGTTCACAGTCCATGGCACTATTCTGTGGACCGAAGTACGATCAAACGGTCAGAATTGATCTGGGTCTTGATCCAATAGTCCAGGAGGTTATTTGGGGTTGTTTGGGACTCCTAATCTTAATCTAATTGGTATTTAAGCCTTATATAAGGCCTTGATCGTGGAACCGAAGGTGTGGTTGTGCTGAGGCTCGATTTTTTGCCACAGGAGACCTATGAACGCCCGTGGAAGAGGAAGATAGATGCATGATGCTGCGAGAGAAGGAGCAGGGCTTCTGGACAGCGGACGCCGATCGCTTCAGGGGTTCAAGGGGGTCTTCCAAGAGAGAGAGAGCTTTTGTAAAGAGAACTTCCTGTGAGAGAAAAATTGGATGTACGAGGGTTGAGGGTGAGATCTCCTCTTATAATTTTTTTTTTCATAATGAAATTTGCATACCCCGTGGAGGCGAGCTCTTTTGTGGCTGATCCATGTATTTTGATTATTTTTGTTTTGTTTCTTCTTTCTTTCGTTGCATCATGCAGTACCGAAAAGGTCTTGGGAGGTATGTCCTAGCCAGACATCCATCTAATAAGTGGTATCAAAGTAAGATTGTACAAAAATACAGATTACAGCAGTGGTGAGCAAGACTGAAGATGGAGAAGACAAGAACAATCAAGATAGAGATCAACAAGTTTGATGAGAAGAGTAATTTCTCCTTATGACAGGCAAGGGTGAAGGACGTGCTCATCCAATAGGGGTTGATCGATGCTCTCTTGTGCGAGGAGAAGCCGACTACCATAGAGGTATAGGATTGGAAACGGCTACAGATGCAGGTGGTGAGTACCATCCGCATATATCTGGCAAATAAGGTGGTGATTCATGTGCTGAGCGAGACTTCTCCAACGATGCTGTGGTCGAAGCTCGAGGAGTTGTACATGGTGAAGTCTCTCACCAACACTCTTTTCTTCTGGAGGCAGTTTTACCAGCTGTGGATGGCTGAGGGACAGAGCATGCAGGAGTATCTAAGTCACTTTCAGAAGATCCTCACCGACCTCCTCAGCATTGGTGAGAATATTGAGGAGAAGATCAGGGTGCTAGTTTTGCTGGCGTCGCTTCTCCCTTCGTACGAGTCCTTGGTGACTACTCTTCTAGTGGAGAAGAGCACCATTAAGATAGACGAGGTCACTGCGGTGATACTCTAGAACGAGGTTCCCAGGAGAGAGAACCCGACTTCGAGCTCAGGTGGCGGTAGCTCAGCTTTGGTGGCTTTTGGAGGAGTAGGAGGCGGTAGACCGAGCGACAGGAGATCGCGATGAGGGCGGTCCAAGTCTAGGAGGAACTTGAGCAAAATCAGGTGTTATCGGTGTGAGGAGTTTGAGCATCTAACTTAGAGATTGTCCTCAACTCAAAAATCGGATGGTGGTTGCTGTAGCGACGATCGACAGTGATTCAGATGGAGATGTCCTGGAGATATCTGATGAGGTATCTACTTCTTCCTAATAATGGATATTAGATTCTGCATGCACCCATCATGTATGTTGCAGAGAGGAGCAGTTTGACTCCCTGAAGAACAGTGAGGGCATTGTATATCTGTCGGATGGATCGAGCTGTGCGATCAGAGACATTGAGACGGTCAGCTGGAGGACATATGATGGTGCAGTGAGGAGATTGGAGGAGGTCTGATACATATCCGATTTCAGGTAGAGTCTTATCTCACTTAGCAGACTAGATTCGAGAGGCTACAGGACGGTAGCTGGTAGAGAAATCCTGAGGGTGCTACGCGGCAATAGGATTATACTGGAGGAGAAAAAGAAGAGCAGAGGACATTATTATCTGACAGGGAGCCCAGTGCGAGATGGAGCATCGGGAGCCAGGTGGAGTCCAAAGCGAGGTGGAGCTCTAGGTGGAGGTGGATCGGGCACAAGATAAGAGATTCAGGAGGACAAGAGGCGACGTCGCAAGGTGAGATTCCTATTGCCGCAGGATGATGCCCCGAGTAGGTCTCAGGTCAGGAGGAGCATAGCATACGATGGAGATGGAATTGAGCGACCTAGCTCGACTCCCATGTTTGTCCATCCATGATCAGCAGGTGATTTTCCCAGGGCATAGGGGCGAGGAGATTTAGAAGCTCTCGAAGTTAGGAGAAGGTCGAATATCAAGTCGAGATGGAGATTGTTAGGATTTGATACCTCAAAATTCGATCCATATTGAACCCACAGTGAGGTTCGAGATGAAAAATGGAGTCCAACAAGATCAAGAACACCCCAAACGAAGCTCGAACCGAGAAAATACGAGCTTCTGAAGTCGACACTAGATTTGAGGTGGCGGAGGACACCGACGGCCGGCGACGGGCCGATGGAGCAGCGGCGGTGCAGCCGTGTCGGCAGGGGGCAGTCCAGACGCGGGCGCGAGGCCTAAGTGGGGGTGCGGCCCAGCCCACGCACGTGGGCCGGCCCAGGCCCAGGCACCATGTTTGGTCCTGTACCTTGGTCCACCGTGGATCGGGCAGTCCATGGCGGACCGTGTGGACCGCTTGGGCATTTTTCAATCGTTTCTTACGGTCCACGGTACTATTTCATAGATTGGAGTGCAATCAAATGGCCAGGGTTGATCTAGGACTTGATCCGACGATTCAGGGGGTTATTTGGGGTTGTTTGAGACTCCTAATCTTAAACTAATTGGTGTTTAAGCCTTATATAAGGCCCTGATCGTGGAACCGAAGGTGTGGTTGTGTTGAGGCTTGATTTTTCACCGCAGGAGACCTGTGAACGCCCGTGGAAGAGAAAGATAGATGCATGATGCTGTGAGAGAAGGAGCAGGGCTCCTGGACAGCGGACGCCAGTTGCTTCAGGGGTTCAGGGGGGTCTTCCAAGAGAGAGCTTTTGTGAGAGAAACTTTCTGTGAGAGAGAAATTAGGTGTACGAGGGTTGAGGGTGAGATCTCTTTTTGTAAAATTTCTTTTTCATAGTGAAGTTTGCATGCCCCATGGAGACGAGGCCTTTTGTGGCTAATCCACGTGTTGGGTATAAAATACCTCCCCCGGACCGAAGCTTGTAAAGGACCGATCCTTCCTGCGCTCTTTCGGCTCTCGACCTTGTGCGTGGTGCCTCTCCAAACCTCCTCGATCATCTGAACTTCTCCGACAATGAACTTCTGTATTCGTCCATCGGGCCACCCCGAAGGCCCTCTGGGGCTCACTGTCAGCCGACCTTCTACAGCAACCAACTACCCCCGAACTTCTTTCGGACTTCGTCAGCGTTCGAGCTTCCTCGACAACGAGAGTTCTACGGTAACCAGACTCCACCCGAGTTTCTACGGCGGTCGACCACCCCTCGGATCCTAATCGGACTCCCGTGAGAGCCGAACTTCTACTACGAACGGTCTACTCCGAACACCTACAGCGGGCTGTCTATCCCAAATGTCTACTGTAAGCAAATTCCATTCGAGCCTCTACTATGAACAAAATATTTTCGAACTTCTGTTACAGGTAGACCTCAGCCGAGCTACTTCGTAGCGAGGGGATTCCGGATGAACTTCTACAATGGGATATTACTCTGATTTTTCACGACAACTGGTCCTCGCCCGAGCTCCTACAACAAACGACCCCCTTTCGACCTCTCACGAGAACCGGATCTCATCCAAACTTCTCCAGCGGATGGATTCCAAACGAGCTTCTATGATGGACGAGCTCCAGCAGTTGGGTCCCTGCGATGGCCGACCGCCCCCGATGTCTACCGAGCCTCCCCAGTGCTATCCGAAGTCCATCACCGACCAACCTCCTACCAGGCTCCCCGTAAAATCGAGCTTCTCTAGCGGACAATCTTCGGATGAGCCTCCACATCAGATAAATTCCAGATGGACTTTCCTAGCGATCAGACTTCTCCGGACTCCGCCAACAGAAAATCTCCATCGAGCTCCTGTGGGAGGTGACTCCCGCCTGAAACGTCAGCGACCTTGGAACGTCCGAGCCTCTCCTAGAACGACGATGTGAAGAGCCATTCTGCTCCATCAGGCATCCCAACCGAGCTTCAACCGACGGATCTGAACTCTCTGACAAGCCACGACAAGAGTCGTCACCCTGCTCCACTCTCTGCAACGGATTCCATGTAGCTCCACCACTCTCTGGCAAGTCACGACAACAGACACCACTCCACTCTCCGCAGCAAGCTCCACGTGGCCCTGGGCGACCTCTGACGCCACTACTCTCCATAACAAACTCCGCACGTCTCTGAATGACCTACTTCCAGACGGTTACAGACGTCGCTGTCAGTCAGTTACGCTCTCCGTCTATAAATAAAGACCCCCAGATACGTTCTTTTCTAAGCTCTAAACTCTATCTCGAAACTCTGCTAAAATTTTTGTTCGAGCACTCTATTTCTGTTGAAGCAGAGTACTGACTTGAGCGTCAGAGGGTCTTGTCGGAGCACCCCCAACTCTGGTTTAGACTTTCTTTGCAGGTCCCGGTAGTGGCCGCGGTCATCCCAGCTCCAGCTTCTCCGATCTCGATGGAATTCTGCACCAACAGAATTGGTGCTAGAGGAAGGGGCCTGTATCTTCGCGGTACCCTTATTCTTAAAGGAGTGCTCAACGGGACTGATTCTAATCATTTTCTCCGACATCCTCTTCTCCTCCCTCTACTAGATCTTCACCCGATGCCTCCCCGCAAGGCATCTACCAGGCGATCCCCGGCCTCCGCGGCCAGATCTCAAGCTCCGACCTCGCCCCCAGTTTTTCAGGCCCCTCCCCCTCCTCCAGCAATAGTGGTCGACAGATCCACCCGACGTCGGTCTGAAGGTAGGGAGAATCGGTTGAGGACCCTACCATGACCGGCGCCGTCGAGGAGGGAAGAACAACCTGAAAATCGACCTCCAATCAGGATCGTCTGCACCATCTCTGGAGAGCCCCAGAAGGGAGCGGCCAGTGAATCGACCGGACCGCCCAAGCGGCAAAGGACTGAAGGACCCATAACCTTTACTGAAGAAGATTCCCGAGAGATCCAGTTCCCCTATAACGATGCGGTTATAGTTTCTTTAAATATTGCTGATTATGATGTACGCCACATTCTTGTTGATAGTGAAAGCTCGATTGATATTTTATTTTACGATGCCTTCTCAAAAATATCCATCCCTGACGGTCGTTTGGGGCCGATTAGCTCCCCTTTAGCAGGGTTTACCGATGATGCTATCCTGGTGGAGGGAGTAATAACTTTGACTGTAGTTGCAGGTCGATATCCAAGACAATCTAGGGCTCTGATGGATTTCCTGATGGTGAAAGTGTCGTCAGCCTACAATGCAATCCTCGGCCGATCTGGCCTCAACGCCCTCCGGGCTGTGGTATCAACCTACCATCTGAAATTAAAATTTTCTACTAACCAGGGGGTTGGAGAAGTCAAGGGAGATCAAGCCCTGGCAAGGCACTGCTATAATATAGCCCTGCAAAGGAGTGGTCAGCCTGACCCCTGTCCGATTGATGGATTGGACACCCGCGATGACCTGACGGAAGAACGGGGCTGGCCAATGGAAGATCTTGTCTCAATTCCTTTGAATGATGGGAACGAGGAACACGTGGTGAAGATCGGCTCCAACTTGGAGAAGGAGGTGCGAACGCAGCTTATCAATTTTCTGCAAAAGAATGCGGATATTTTTGCTTGGACTCCAACGGACATGCCAGGGATCAATGCTGAAGTCATACAACACTGCTTGGCCGTCGATCCCAAACACCGACCGACGAAGGAAAAAGTTCGAAGTCAGGCACAGGAGAGACAGGTGGCAATAGCCGAGGAGGTTGATAAACTCTTGAAAGTCGGGTTCATCAGAGAAGTCAACTATCCGAGCTGGATTTCTAATGTGGTCTTAGTTAAGAAGACGAACGGCAAATGGAGGATGTGTATAGACTTCAAAAAATTGAATAAAGCCTATCCGAAGGATAGTTATCCTCTGTCCAGAATCGACCAACTAGTAGATGCAACCTCGGGCCACGAGCTTCTCACCTTCATGGATGAATTCTCCGGCTACAATCAGATCCAGATGGTGCCTGAGGACGAAGAAAAAACCACTTTTATAACTAACCATGGCCTTTATTATTACAGGGTCATGCCTTTTGGCCTCAAAAATGCAGGGGCGATATATCAGCGGCTGGTGAATAAGATTTTCAAAGAGTAGATCGGCCACAATATGGAGGTCTACGTGGACGACATGCTCGTAAAGAGCAGATCCTCGACGAACCACGTTGCTGACCTTGAGGAGACCTTCAGCGTCCTTCGAAGATACAAGATGAAGCTGAACCCAGCCAAATATGCTTTTGGAGTAACCTCAGAAAAATTTTTGGGCTTCATGGTATCGGGGCACGGGATCGAGGCAAATCCGAAAAAGATTCGCACCATCCAGGAGATGACCGCCCTGAGGTCAATAAAGGAGGTTCAATGCCTCATCGAGAAAGTAGCGGCTCTAAATCGCTTCATCTCGAGATCGGTCGAACGATGCCTACCTTTCTTTCGGACCCTCAAGCAGTCCAAGAACTTCTGTTGAACTGATGGATGTCAGCAGACGTTCGAAGAACTAAAGAACTACCTCGGCTCATCACCATTATTGGCAAAGCCCGAGCCTGGAGAGGAATTATTCCTATACCTGACGGTTTCCCCTGTGGCCCTCGCTGCAGTTTTGATCAAGGAAGAAGCGAAGATCCAACGACCGATCTACTACATAAGTCGAGTATTGAGAGATACCAAAATCAGGTATACTAAGTTAGAGAAACTAACTTATACCTTGTTGATTGCAGCTCGGAGGCTCCGACCTTACTTTCAAGGACACACCATAATGCTGCTCACCGACCAGCCGATCAAGGCGGTTCTGCATCGAGCGGATGCCTCTGGAAGAATCACGAAATGGGCAGTCGAGCTCATGGAGTTCGACATCAAGTATCGACCGCGGCCAGCGATCAAAGCCCAGATATTAGCGGACTTCGTGGTGGAATGCACTATCCTAGAGGAGGCCGAACTTGGACAAGATGAAGCTGATAATCCCAGGCTCCGACCGAACTCCCCCGAAGAAAGAGCCGATCTCCCTGATAGTTCTTGGGCCCTCTACGTGGATGGTTCCTCCAACATGTCAGGCACAGGCGCGGGCCTGATCTTGGTCAATCCAGATGGAATTGTCGCGGAGTATGCATTGCGCTTCGAGTTCTCCGCAACAAATAATGGAGCAGAATATGAAGCTCTAATTATGGGACTGAAGGTCGCCAAAGAATTAGAAGTAGATCGACTTCAAGCCTACAGTGATTCTCAATTAGTAGTGGGACAGGTCAGTGAAAATTATGAAGCTCGGGAGGACAATATGGCTAGATATCTCGAAAGGGTAAGGGAGATCATCCCTACCTTCGGCAGCTTTGACATCAGGCAGATCCCGAGATCGAAAAATACCAGGGCCGACCTTCTCTCCAAGTTGGCTACACTGGCTCCGGTCGAACTGCCCAAGAAAGTCTTCTTCGAGGTTCTGAAGCACCCGAGCATGGAAGACTCACAGTCTGTGATGGAGGCCAGCTACGAACCCAGTTGGGTCGACCCACTAGTGGCATACCTCAAGGATGGGGTTCTTCCTTCTGATGCAAAAGAAGCTCGAAAGCTTAAGAACCAGACCTCCTGATATATCCTCTACGAAGGCAAGCTATACAAGAGGTCATACTCCTTGCCCCTCTTGAAATGTCTCCGACCTTTCGAAGCTGACTTCGCCTTGAGGGAGGTACATGAGGGAGTCTGTGGAAGTCACATGGGGGCCAGGTCTTTATCCCATAAGCTGCTCTGACAAGGTTATTACTGGCCTACCATGTAGCATGACTCCGTCGAATATATCTGAAGATGTGACCGGTGTCAGAGATATGCTAATATACAAATGCAACCTGCCTCCGAACTGACACCATTAAGTGCCCCGTGGCCGTTCGCGCAATGGGGGATGGACATCCTCGGATCTTTCCCCATGGCATCAGGGCAGCGAAAGTTCCTCCTGGTGGCAATAGACTATTTCACCAAGTGGATCGAAGCTGAACCTTTGGCGAAAATCACGGAAGCCAAGGTGCGGGACTTCATCTGGAAGTCGATTGTCCACAGGTTCGGCTTACCCAGAACCCTCATCACTGATAATGGGCGACAATTTGCTGGAGCAAAGTTTGCTGAATTTTGTGAGGACCTAAACATCTCCCACAACTTCACTTCAGTGGCCCATCCTCAGGCAAATGGTGAGGCCGAGGTGACCAACCGGACTCTGTTACAGGGCATCAAAGCGAGACTTGAAAAGGCAAAGGGGACTTGGGCTGACGAGCTCTATCATGTGTTGTGGGCATACCGGACTACTCAGAGATTGCCCACGAGAGAGACCCCCTTTGCCTTAGCTTTCGGGACAGAGGTCGTGATCCCAATAAAACTCAAGCTTCTGTCAGCACGAGTCGTGGCATTTGACGAACAACGCAACCCATAGGATCTCAAGGCCAACCTCGACTTGTTAGAAGAAAAGCGGGAGATGGCTCAAGTTCGGATGGTGGCTTACAAACAGAAAGTAGCCCGCTACTACAACTCCCGGATCAAAAGCAAGATCTTCCGGGTGGGGGACCTGGTGCTACGACGAGCCGCTGCCTCACAACCTCAGAATCAAGGAAAACTTGCCCCAAACTGAGAAGGCCCGTATGAAGTCAAAGAGGTAGTCCGGCCTGAAACATACTATTTAAAAGAGCTCGGAGGAGCAGAGCTTCTGCGACCATGGAACTCGAAAAATTTACGGATGTATTACCAATAGCTACGCCTTAAATAAAAGTTTTATACTTACATATTTTTCTTTTAGCATGAGTTTATAACGACAGAAAATAACTCTCTCACGCAATTGAAATTAAGCATGTTAGGAACAGGAGGAGAACCTCGTCCTAACATGAGCAAAGTCGAAGGTTCGATTTTCTAAAGACTGGATGGGGGAGAGGCCCTCACAATGGCCCTTATGTGCCCCCACAGCCTTGTTAGGAACAGGAGGAGAACCTCGTCCTAACATGAGCAAAGTCGAAGGCTCAATTTTTTAAAGACCGGATGGGGGGAGAGGCCCTCACAGCGGCCCTTATGTGCCCCCACAGACTTGTTAGGAACAGGAGGAGAACCTCGTCTTAACATTAGCAAAGTTGAAGGCCCGATTTTCTAAAGATAGGATGGGGGGAGAGGTCCTCACAACGGCCCTTATGTACCCCCACAACCTTGTTAGAAACAGGAGGAGAACCTCATCCTAACATGAGCAAAGTCGAAGGCCCAGTTTCTTAAAGACCGGATGGGGGGAGAGGCCCTTACAACAGCCCTTATGTGCCCCCACAGTCTTGTCAGGAACAGGAGAAGAACCTCGTCCTAATATGAGCAAAATCGAAGGTCCGATTTCTTAAAGACCGGATGGGGGGAGAGGCCCTTACAACGGTGCTTATGTGCCCCCACAGTCTTGTTAGGAACAGGAGGAGAACCTCGTCCTAACACGAGCAAAGTCGAAGGCCCGATTTTTTAAAGATTGGATGAGGGGAGAGGCCCTCACAACGGCCCTTATGTGCCCCCACAGCCTTGTTAGGAACAGGAAGAGAACCTCATCCTAACACGAGCTGAATCCGACTGTCGGGAGCAAGGGGAAGGCCTCGTCCCGACGCAAGCAAAGACTCGGTTGATCGACAAGGAGAAAAGCTTCCTCAATGACTTCTCTACACTCTCATGATCCCGTCAAGAACAGAGGGAAGACCCTCACTCGAACACGAAAGAAAAAGGGGAGGGTGAAAAAGAAAAGCCGATGAACTACTTCTGCAACAAGTAAAAATAAACTACATCAAAGACATAAGGAACTTCATCTCAATCGTAAAGAGGGAATCTGACATAGGTCGAGGATAAATCGACCTCCTCAAAGCAACGAGAAGTTCGAACCCCCAAGCTCGAGCATCGGGAGAAGGTGCCAAACTCAAATAGCCTCGAAAGAACCTACGGTCATAAACCGAAGGGCAAATCGACACTGCAATGATCGGGAACCTCCAAACAGCATCGACATCGAACACGATGAAAGACAAAAGGAGTCCGGTAAATAATCGGTTAAATAGGTGACGGAGGTCGGTGCAATAATGGCTGCAGGACTCCTCAGACCAGTCCGTAACCGCTGCGTGGCCCACTCACCGTGGCAAACGGCCGAAGGTGGCCAACAATTAGTAACACCATTATGGCACCGTACCTGGGGCCACACCCCGACGAGAATTCCAAAAAGAAGAAACTTTTTTCGAAAAGGCTCCAGTACCAGCGTGCCGATCGTCAAAATATCTGGCAACCGTCAAGCACGGAAATCGAGGGAGACAGCTTCGATCGTGAGAATTTCTCTGTACTTCCTTCATTCGTAGCCCGAACTCGGAAGTAGGGGGACTGGTGTTGGGTATAAAATACCCCCCCGACCGAAGCTTGTAAAGGACAGATCCTTCCTGCGCTCTTCCGGCTCCCGATCTTGTGCGTGGCGCCTCTCTGAACCTCCTCGATCGTTCGGACTTCTCCGATAATGAACTTCTGCATTCGTCCATTGGGCTGCCTCGAAGGCCCTCTGGGGCTCACTGTCAGCCGACCTTCTACAGCAACCAACTACCCCCCGAACTTCTTTCGGACTTCGTCAGCGTCTGAGCTTCCCCGACAATGAGAGTTCTATGGTAACCAGACTCCATCCGAGTTTCTATGGTGGTCGACCACCCCCCAGATCCTAATCGGGCTCCCGCGAGAGCCAAACTTCTACTACGAACGGTCTACTTCGAGCACCTACAGTGGGCTGTCTACCCCAAACGTCTACTGTAAGCAAATTCCATTCGAGCCTCTACTATGAACAAATTTTTTTCAAACTTCTGTTACAGATAGACCTCAGCCGAGCTACTTTGTAGGGAGGGGATTCCGGACGAACTTCTACAACGGGATATTACTCCGATTTTCCACGACAACTGGTCCTCGCCCGAGCTCCTACAACAAACGGCCCCCTTTCGACCTCTCGTGAGAACCGGATCCCATCCGAACTTCTCCAGTAGATGGATTTCGGACGAGCTTCTATGACAGACGAGCTCCAGCAGCTGGGTCCCTGTGATGGCCGACCGCCCCCGATGTCTGCCGAGCCTCCCCAGCGCTATCCGAAGTCCATCGCCGACAGACCTCCTACCAGGCTCCCCGTAAAATCAGGCTTCCCCAGCGGACGATCTTCGGATGAGCCTCCACATCAGATAAATCCCAGACGGACTTCTTTAGCGATCGGACTTCCCCGGACTCCACCAACAGAAAATCTCCATCAGAGCTCCTGCGGCAGGTAACTCCAGCCTGAAACGTCAGCGACCTCGGAACGTTCGAGCCTCTCCTAGAACGATGATGTGAAGAGCCATTCTGCTCCATCAGGCATCCCAGCCGAGCTTCAACCGACGGATCCGAACTCTCTGACAAGCCATGAAAAGAGCCGTCACCGTGCTCCACTCTTTGCAATGGATTCCATGCAGCTCCACCACTCTCTGGCAAGTCACGACAACGGATACCACTCCACTCTCCGCAGCAAGCTCCACGTGGCCCTGGGCGACCTCTGACGCCACTACTCTCCATAACAAACTCCGCACGTCTCTGAATGGCCCACTTCCAGACGGTTACAGACGTCGCTGTCAGTCAGTTACGCTCTCCGTCTATAAATAAAGACCCCCAGATACGTTCTTTTCTAAGCTCTAAACTCTATCTCGAAACTCTGCCAAAATTTCCGCTCGAGCACTCCATTTCTGTTGAAGCAGAGTACTGACTTGAGCGTTGGAGGATCTTGCCGGAGCACCCCCAACTCCGGTTTAGACTTTCTTTGCAGGTCTCGGTAGCGGCCGCGGTCATCCCAACTCCAGCTTCTCCGACCTCGACGGAATTCTGCACCAACACTACGTATTTTGATTGTTTTTATTTTGTTTCTTCTTTCTTCCTGTTGTATTGCGTAGTACCAAAAAAGTCTTGAGAGGTGGTGTCCTAGCCAGACATCCACCCAACAAACAGGAAGGGCTTGTTGACCTCTGACTAATAAAAGCAAGACCAGATTAAGCAGAGATCAGTGAACTTATTAGGCATATAAGGTGTTTGAGATACTATTAGATTTACCTTTCTGGGGCATATTTTGAGTAGACAATAAATAATATGATCAATCACTTGTACATGTACTTGAAAGTGCACACACAAATCATGATGATGTATCTTAATTTCATGTTGATAGTGTAGAGGTGTAGAAATGTTCTAATATATAATCAAATGGTAGCATATCATTATCTATTAATGATTTTACCTTTCAAGTATATTTCTCTATAGGAAACCAGAGACAGAGAATGGCCCTTTGTTTCTTACAATATTTGGGGCTTCCACATTGTGCACCATTTCATTTGTTTTGAAGACAAGACATCCAAATGCACTCCAATAACCTCCTCTAGGTGCCATTGGTCGCAAGCAGTATGCACATCCCTTTGTAAGTAAAAGGTATGATGTAAAAACTATTGAGGAGGAGCAATTAAGTGAACCACTAGGTTTCACATGCAGTCTTCTCAAGGATGATTTAGTATTTTTTTTTAATTTTATTTTATAATTTAAATAGGGGGTAGCAACTCGCTCATCCTATTTATTAGTAGTAAGAGAGTATGTACCTCAAGGCTGGTTTAGTTAGTCCAACTATCACGGGATGAGTGTTTTCTTACCCAAACACCCGTGCGGCGTCCCAGCATGCCACACACCAAGGCCAGTCCTCTTGAGTCCTTTCTTCGGGCATACCAATAAGCACACAGTAGTTCAGCCACACAGTCAAGCTTGCACCTCTGTGCTTCTGCCTAGCAACACTGTTGTACTGAACATAGATAACACCCTCAAGTGCCCATAAGCAATCCGACCCCTCGAATCAACTGCAATGCTCATGCACATCTCCGTGCTATTATATAGACTCTTCCCAAAAGTGCTCCGCAGCTCAACACCTCTGTGTCAACTTTAAGGCTTTGCCCCTCTTCCAATGGTCTTCTAACCTTCAATTACATGGCATTCCATACAGCTTCAAAAATCTATCTAGCTATTACAGAAAGAAAGAGAGATGAGGGATTTGGAAATTTAAAGCCTTGACTACAAATTAAGGTTAGCTCATGCATCAGTTAAATCTGTGGATGCAGAATTTGATGCATAAATAATTCAAAAAATGATCTGAAAACATTAACTTAACCTTTTACCTGCAAATATAGCAGCATTTAACTGGCTCATTTTTTTCCAGCTGCAGTGCCACATCAGCTACTTCTTTGTGACAATCCTTGGTAAGCAGAACTCCTCCATCAGCACCCTTCACTTACAGGCAGAAAACTGATGTCACCACCATCAGATTAGGAAATATGAATTAGTTAGAACTCATAGCAAAAAGATGAATTAGGTTAATTATTCTCAGTCTTTGATGTGAAAGAAATGGAAAGCGGTGAAGTAAGAAACTGGATCTAAGGGTACAAACAGAAGTCCAAAGACCTTTTACCAGGGATTAGTCATAATCAGTTCATGCCATTTGAATCATTTTCAGAACAACATCTTTTACATGACGTGAGCATCTTCCAATTTTTTCTTTCATGAAATTGAGAAGACGACAACATGGTCGATAAACATCAAAAAATTCTTACCTTTTCAGCTTTTAATTAGATTGCTGACTAGTTTGCCTCGCCAAGAACCCATTTTCAAGGGAAAAGAGAGGCTCCAAAATCAAACTCTCGACAAAAATATATAAACATATAACTGATATCTTTCCAAGAACAACATTTCCAAAATTTAATGTCTAATTACTAGAGAACAACATATATTTCCAATTCTTTTTGAACAAAACTTTGAATCCTTTCATCGAAGTTTGGCATCTGGAAAAAGAATTTGGCACAAATATTTTAGAACCAAATATATATATCTATCTATATATGTACGTATGAGGTTTAATTGAATAAGTGAGAGCTTGAGAATCTGAAACCTGGAGCGTATTGAAGACTGGCCATGCAGCCATTGAGGCATGGATGATCAAGATTTTGCATTGGAGGTATCAAGAAAAGATCAATAGAGGATGCAAGGGCATGCGCCGCACCGCGCCGGGGGGGGGGGGGGTGGGGTGGTGTCACGGAGGGTGAGGATGGTGGAGAGGAGGTTTTTTCTTTCTTTCTTTTTGGATAGTCCCCATAAAGATCAATTTACACAAGAATACAAACATCTATTAGCACCCGAGAACAAAATATTCTGCAGCTATCTTGGAGCTGAGGCAATAGGGTCCCAACTTTAAGCCCTAGTCTGGCCAGCGATGAATGATGCAACCCAGTCTGCTGCATTGTTTCCTTCCCTATAAGTGTGCATGGCCAAGAACACATCAAGGTGTCAGATAATCCTCCAAACGTGGAATAGGAGAGGGTGAATATCAGAAAACATGGTAGGGAGATGGGAGATCCTATTGATGATCGTGATGGTGTCGCCTCCAAGGCATACCTGAGAGGCTTGCAGGGTAGAAGTAACAAGGACCAGCCCCCCCAAGCTGCTCTAAGAGCTCAGCTAGTGGTATTGTCACCTTAGTCAGCTCAAAACTTTCTGCACCAGTCATTCTTTCTATGGTCCCAGATGATGAAGTTTAGACCACCTTGAGTCCCTCCATCGGGCACTAATCCATCGAAGATAAGTTTGATGGTACCAGGAGGTAGGGTTCCCAGGTGAAGAGGATCACTTCTGGTGAAGAGAAAGCAAAGTTGAAAGAGCCCCAGTTTCCCCAGCCCAAAAAGCTTCATTTCCACTGGAAGCATCAGTTAATTCAGATGAAAAGGCTTGCATGCCATGCTACATTGTTAGCGGAGGCCCTTCTCTTGCCGAGCATCCTATCATTATTAGCCATCCATATGTGGTATACCCAGTGCAATAGATGGGATTGTATTGATCCATGAACTCAGAGCAATTATGATCGCCGTGAAGGCTGTGAAGTAAACCATCAAGTCAAGGAATGCAATTCATTACCATCAAAGAAACCTGAAGCTTTCCAGATCTTGGCAGCAGCCAGGCGCTGAATAAGAACACAAGGGACAGATTCCATTTTCCTAATGCAGTGGTCATATCATTCATTTAGCTTCAACTGATCGAAAAACTTATAAAGCTCTCCTGCTTTAGGACAGAGTATGCTGCATCCCACTTGAGACATTCTGGTACGGGATTGGAGAGTTAGGATTCTATTGGCGATCTCCTGAAACAAAGAGCAAAGAAGATCCCAGTTCTAACACCTCTGCTAACTGGTTAGATCAGAAACCTTCAAAGCTCCCACCTCATCCGCCAAGCAATGAACTGGCAACCTATTAAGTGGTATCAGTGAAGTCACCCTTCCCAATCAACCATTTGATCTGTGACATAATACAGCTTCCATGTTTGCACATTTCCTTCCATGTTTGATATAATACAGCTTCAACATGAAGATAGTAACAAATCCCTTGACCCTACCTTCCACAGTGCTAAAAATGGCTGTTTTAGGGTGATTTTGCCTCTGCATGAGGTGTGTTAGATATGAATATTTTCACATTTTTTTTGCAATTTTCTAATCTTTTATAATATCTAAGTTACACTAATCAATGAGTAGCTCTTACTCCCACCTAACTCTCAAATCCTTTCACTTATTGGCCCATCAAATTTATATTGAATTTTTTCATCAATTCCCATTAAACTCATATTCAATTAGCTTATCAACATGACAGGTTTGTAAATTTAAATAAATATCACCCCATTCTCTAATAAATCATCTTAATCTGCAATATCTATTCAATATTTTATACGGGTGAAGAAGCTCGATGGATCAGTTTGGTCATTCTCATAGAATTATCTAAAACTACCCATAAAATTTTATAAACATCTTCAACTCTTCCTGTTTTATATACCATTCAACTCAACTAAGCTGAACCTATGCTTTAATCCAAAACTAGTTGCGGTTGGCTACATGAATCCTTTTCTTTCATTCCACTTGGTTTCGGGCCATATTTTCTGAACGATGCTTCCTGTCATGTATGAAAACATTTAATTAGATCTCATGTAGAATCAGATTCAAGACTCAAGATCTTTCCTTCTTTCTTTTTTCTTTTCTTTTTTTTTTTTTCCAATCTGTAAAGTTTATTGGTAAATACAACAAATAATGCTATTAAAATCTAATTTTGTACTTACCCACTCCAGGCATATCTAACCCCAACGCTTAAACCTCCGATGTATTCCTTGTCTAACCAGCTCCCACAATTCCATCAAGCCTCCCTTCCTTCCTATAAACACCATCTTAAATCCCTGTTCCCATTGAATCTCATAAGAAGAAGTTGAGAATTGGAGCAGAGGCTACTCCTTCCTTGGAAAGTAATTTCTTGCAGATGCTTGCTTGGTTGGCAATTTTAAAATATCTCTCTCCTTGTAAGAAAAGGATATCAACAATCCAGATGTCTCTTCAGAGTCATTCCCTTCTACAGCTTGAGTTTGGTATGTGGTCTTCCTCATTTATTGACATGGAGGAAAATACTTCATCTCCATCAGTGATTATGCGCAAATCAACTTTCTTTGGTGCTTTATGAGACCTGTCACAGTTGTAGATCTGTAGTCCTTTACGTGCAAGCTTGAATCAAACTCTCTCTACAAGCAAACTTGAATCCTTGTGATGGAAGGAGGAGCAAGAACATGAAAATATTTTGACATTGGAAGAAATACAAATTGATATGTGGATTGAAACATTGGAATTGGCTTAATTTGCACCCCAAGGTCGATCCAGTCCTGATGTGCCAACGTTGAATGTTTGAAACAGAATTTCTAGACCCACAAAAAATTAGATTGTCTTCTAAATTAAACTACTGTTTGAACCTCACATCAAATACTACAGGGGTCGAATAAACTGCATAAAATAAAATGCCATTAAAGTGATTCAATATCAAAAATAAAGAGTAAAAAGCACTCTTCAATGATAACTTTGATTGCAGGATCACTTTAGATAAATCCAATCATCAGAGAAAGTGATACTAAAAATTACAATTCCATAGAGATTGCACTGCAATCAATCTTATTGGACAATTCCCACAAGGGGTTTCAGAAACATCAAAAAATGGCAGAACAGAACATTCTGCAATTGTTCCATCGAAATTACACTATAAACCGTGAAGAAATAGAAGAAACAACCCCAATTCTTATCAGAATCAAGATTCTCCCCACCCCAAAACCACCAAAATACCCAAGAACTCAGAAGAGTTCCCCAAATCTGATCACCCGCAACCAAACTCTTAATCACAGAGCACAAACCTTGTGAGGCCTAAAACCGCACAGGAGAGTGCGATAAAGACCATGGTGGTGAAGTCCCTTGCCGACCACTTTCTCACAGTGCCGCCCTTGGCCTCGACAACCCTCAAGCTTTTGGCCCTCCTCAGCGCATCGACCTCCTTTAACAGATCGAACTCCACCCCTTTCTTCCTCAACTCGGCGACGCACTTCATGAGGAGCATCCCATCCTCCTTCTCCCTCTCCAGCAGCCTCTGGAGGAGGCTCTCAGTGTCGGTCTTGTAGCGGATGGCCCACACAATGGCCATGGAGCAGAGGAGGGAACAGAGGCAGGGGATCCAGGAGCGGTGGCAGGCGTGGCCGGAAGGGCCCACGGAGACGGCAGTGCTGTAGAGGAGGAGGAGGATGATGGAGTGGAAGAAGAAGAAGGTACAGTAGAGGGTGGTGATCTCCTTGCGAACGGCATCAATCCTGGCCTCCTTGAGGGCGACGCGCCGGGAGATGAGCTCCTCTTCCTTAAGCCATTGCTTCAAAAGAAGCTTGTGAGTTGCGCTCTCGGCAATCTGGTGGAGGGGGTGGTGGGGAGGCTTCTGGGCTTCTCTTGACGACGGCTCACCGCTCATCTTTTTTTCTTCTTCTTCTTCTTCTTCTTCTTCTTCTGAGAGAGAGAGAGAGAATTGAATGGGCAAGGAGGAGGACAAGAAGAGAACAATAGGCGGTGTAGAGGACTCAGAGAGCGGGGGTGCTACTATTTCTTCTTGGAATTTTGTTAACGGTCGGATCTTGGAATTTTAAACGAAAATTGAAAGATCGCCCCTAGCTTTGCTGGAAATTTCCAAATATGCCACCGGCATCGCAACGGTCGAATATTGAAGCGTGAGAATTCGGATTTTCTTGGAGAGAAATTTCCTGATGACATCTAGATTAGAGCCAGTTTTGAATCAAACGGCTGTCCGCTTGAATCAGTGGAGCCGGCTGAAAGGATGTAACTGGAGAACTAGAGATACTTTTGGGACCCATTTGCAATTTTGAATAATAGAAAATCAACGAATTATGACCATCATACTCCTCTTGAAGTTAAAATCACAAGTCACGGTAACTGACTGGCCTTGTATACATTAATAGTTACCTAATTTGCTAAATTAAATGCAAATACCAATTAATATGATCAAAAATACTATGAATGTAATATGAACCGATAACATCATAAGAATTCTATGCAAAGGTGTTCTTCTTGATCTTCAACTCCTAAAACACTACTCCATTTTGATCTCGTATTCATATTATGTAGATTAACATATTAAAACAAAATGATTTTTCTTGGATAGTTTCTTATAAAGTAGCATGTAATTTGATGTTAGTTTACATATATATATATATATATATATATATATATATATATATATATATATATATATATATATATATATATATATATATATATACAAAATGGAGGGGGTATCAGCGTAGCAATCTCCTTTAGGCGTGACCATAAGGACCCCTTCCATTGGGGAATGATCAATACGCCAAAAGGGGGTGACTCATTTGACAAGCTAGGTGGCTATGGCTCCCCACCACAGGAGCAGGAGGGAGGACCCCCTCTCTCTTGGGTGAGTACGTCACCCTGGTGCCCCACAGGCATCCGAACGGATCAAAAATCGCTCCATGTGCACCAGATCAGAGGGTTTGTCGATGATATATATATATATATATATATATATATATATATATATATATATATATATATATATATATACAAAATGGAGGGGGTATCAGCGTAGCAATCCCCTTTAGGCGTGACCATAAGGACCCCTTCCATTGGGGAATGATCAATACGCCAAAAGGGGGTGACTCATTTGACAAGCTAGGTGGCTATGGCTCCCCACCACAGGAGCAGGAGGGAGGACCCCCTCTCTCTTGGGTGAGTACGTCACCCTGGTGCCCCACAGACATCCGAGCGGATCAAAAATCGCTCCATGCGCACCAGATCAGAGGGTTTGTCGATGATCGTTATTAGTTTATATACTTTAACAAAAAATTAAAAATTATCTCATTGTAGTTTGGATGGATCTAGTTATTAAAAAGAGCAAACTGGATCAGTCTATTAACAGATAAGGTCACCTCTCAGTCTGTACATTAAATGAATGCTAAACTAGCAAGTGACCTGTGCTTCGCAGCGGAACTTTCATCACAATATATAAAGAAGATGCTGAACTTACAGATATTTAGAAAAAGATGTAAAATTTATAACAGATATATATAGAATAATCTTATACTTCAAAAGTTGAATGTTCTTTACTAGAGTTGCAAAGCAAGAAAAGGAAATATTGGATAAAAAAAAACAAAGCTTAGCTAAATTTATTGTAAAAAAATAAAATAGGAATATAATAATCGAAGCTAAATTATCTTGCACGATGTCTTTTGATCACTAGCATTGATGATATATCTTTGAATAGGTATATTGATTTTATTTTTTAAGGAATTATAAAATAAAAAGATGAAAATTAAGATATATTATGAGTTATATTCGATAGTATTTTTGTAGTAGGGCTTTTATGAAAAGTTCGATCTCAGTTTCTTTATCAAGAGTTGAAATAACAATTTTTTTCAAAATTTAAACTGATGAAGATCCAACATTGAAATATCGATGAAAGTTTAGTGGTCCAAATTCCTCTTCAAAAAAAATTTTGGTTACCTTAAAATTTAGATAATTATCACGGAAGCCTTATGAACCGAATATGATCTCGAAAATATACATGCAATCAAAAATCTTCTTAACGATAGGTGGAAGAGTGAAGCTGTCATATTTTGAATCTAATGCAAAGTTAATGCATGGAACACCAATTAATTATTGAGTCAATTTTTTGAATATAATGAAAGTTGTAATGCCAGTGTCATCTTCATCGATAGCATTTAATTTATACTTAATAAAGTATGATAAATTTTTATGAGCTTTATTTGATGAAAATAATTTTTTTTTGTCAAAGAAGAAAACTAAAATGGTTTATGGCAAAGCTAATCTTTTTGGTTACACTGATTGCACCAAAAAGCATTGCCATATATTTGTACCACCAACCATAGGAGGTATCAATAGATTTTAGATTTATTTTATATAAAAATTTTATATCCTCAAAAGATATTTAATTAATTCAAGATTTATATTTGCAAATAAGATTGAGCATAAACATATTTAGATTATATCGAAAAGCGATCTAGTTCTAATTCAAGCAACACTTTAATTGCTTTTTTATTGTTGTTAACTTCTTGGTGAGGGATAATAATGATTTGATGTTCTTGTTCTATAAATGTAACTAGAACAAGTGGTGTTTCAAGCATATATATGAATTTTTTAATACATTGAAATGGCAATATATAAATTCAATAGTTAGAAAAAAATATTATCATAAAGTTATGTTTTGTAACCTGTTTCGATAGTCAATGATTTTTTAATATTTATGGATCCATATAATATCTTGATGCAGAGGATGATGATAAGCACATTCTTTATACAAAAGAAGTATATACTGATTTATCAGTTCTAAAGAGAGAGAAAGAGATAAATTACCTTTATATATCCTCACAATCATCCTAACCAAAATGATAATAACTATGCTTTCTTTCATTCTTTCTCGAATAGCATTTTCATTAAATTCTTTAGCGAATTTGCCCCAAAATATAATCAAAATTCTTTGCATACTATAAATAAAAAAATAATCATGGAAACCTCATAATATTCTATTATATTACATAAAAATACATAGGTAATGAAATATTTATTTCAAATCTTAAATTTTTTATTTCCAAATTTCTTATGTAAACTAATTTTTGTCTGATACTAGTTTAACCAAGAGGTCCAACAACAACAAGATGTCTAATAACATATGCAAAATGCATGAGAAAATTATAATATTATATTTTTAATTATCATAAAATATGCAAAATATATGAGCAAATATGAGATAATATCACCATGCGATATATAAAATTGTTGCATAACTGTCAAATAAAGATTGTTATATGGTGATCTGAGCGAGAGTTTTTCAAAATCGATGAAATTAAAGTTTTGAAGAGTGATAGAGCCATCATCATTGATGATTTATATTAAAAAGGAATAATTTTTTATATAGATATAGATGTTCTAAAAAAATTGTCAGTGGACTATAAAAGTTGATAAAAATATTTTCAGTGATTAGTAAGCAATCAATGCTTATCAATTGATTTTTAATATTATAATTTAGTAAATCCCATATTCTTGTAAGCCTAACTTTGATTTTTCAGCTACACTTTTCCAATGATAAATCTACCAGTAGATTATAGTTCATTCCTTTCATTAATCTGCTTAAAGAAAAAAGAAATAAGCAAATGTGCATAATAAAATATAAGTAAAAAAATTACTAAATTATTTTATATATTTTGATAATAAGAAAGGTACTTGAAGGAAGATCAGAAAAAATTTATTTATAAACAATATTCTTTATATAATCTTCAAATCTAGAAAACTCATTGTTAATCAAACTTTTGAATCCATGAGGTGATATCACATATAAAACTGCTACATAAAGTGTTAGATGTGTGCCCTAGAAGCCAATTGTTGGCTGATGCATATTATAATTTCAGGACATAAATTTATACTTGTAGATTTTATTCATTAATAAAATGGATAATTTTTATTTCAATCATATTTTTATGTGTCCATAATTTATCCAAAAGATTAATAGATGGTAATATATATTCTCAAGATGTTAAAAATTTGAGACATATATTATTGATGATTAATTTTTAAAAACTTTCGATCGAGGGATTATCATGAAGGATGGTGATCAATCCAATTATATTGATGTATGGATCGCTTTTGTTTCAAATAGATATGTGTCAAGTCTGCAGTGTGGAGACACTGAAACGAGAATGTAGATGGTTGTTAGAGAAAACTTGCATTGAGCGAGACCAATATGAGAAACCACTTAGATGTCTACTCACTCATTAGTGATTTACTCGATGCTTCAGTGGTATGAGTGATCTTTCGATCTGTGGTATCTCGACTATTCACAGTGAGACTACTGTTATTTGACTACACATAACTTGATCTTCTAGCCATTTGAATCTTTACAGTATATGTTGGCTATAATAGGTTCAGGTTAACTGTTAAGAATAGGATGCATCTAGATGGATTTTATTGATCTCGATAAAAAAGGAGAAGTCCTATGCAATTTGTAAGACTGAGTTCAAGAAGTCTTCGTCCGAAGCAAGTATAAATATTAAAAAAAAGTTTTCATAAAAATTCATAAATAAACTCGGATTGATCCAAACTTACATATGACTGACATTGGGATTTGACGAGCTTTTCATGATCTCCATCTAGTCGGAAGTCATGATAGAAGGACTGGATCATACGATAACTGCACCTAGAGATTTATTAATTTTATTTTACTGGATTGCCACTATATATTGCTAAGTGTCATTGATAGATTGTGAGACTCATCGAGAATCATCCTGATGATCGATAATTCTTGATGGGCAGAGTTAGAATCGTTACAATCCATTAAAAAAAATTTCGATGATATTATGATAGGAATCACGGGATATCTTACTAACAAATAAAATAGAACTATAGAGTTACACACAATAGAGATTTTTGATTGATCAGGTGGTTAAATTATGATTATAAATCATAATTAAAATTAATTATCAAGATGATTGATGATTAATTCAATACAAAAGTTATAATAAAGTAATTCACTAAGAGTTAGTAAGTTATAAGAGGATTAATTAGTAATTTGATTATAATTTGACTCAATCTGATGGAGCAATGGAGTTAAGATTAAGTCTAATTAAATTGGATTCAATTTGACTAGGTTTGGATTTGATTAGATCAAACTTGATTGGATTATGAGATAATCTAATTGTAAGAGAGATCAATTTTTGATTTGATTAGGATGTGGATATAACTAATTTTCTAATTGAATTAGGATCTAATTAGGTTCTTACTTGGACTAGAATTCTCCTCTTTTTGGGTGCAACCAAATTCTAATTGGTTAGGATTTAATTAAAGCACCAAAGAGTCCCTGTTTGCTAAGGACTCTCTCCCTAGCGCTGCCCCATGATGCTGCATTTTATTTCTTGCACCTACTTTATTTTAGCATGAGAAACCAATGCCCATACCTCTCCATGCACTTCCTTCTTTATGCCAAAAAGGGTATAGTTAAGTTCCCCTTTGAACTCAAACTCCTTATCAGGTAAGGATTGAATTTATCAAGATTAGGTTTGACCTAATCTCTTGGACACCAAATAAAAGGAGTTTTCTCTTGGGGCATGAAGGGTGATGAAAGATTTGATTTTTCACCATGAAAAAAAAAGGAGAGGGCATGGGGTTTTTTCTCTTGGGGCGTCTCCTCCTCTTGGGCGTTGGGTTTTGGGAAGAGAAAAAAAGAAAAAAAAAGAAAGGATTCTCTTCCATCTAATTTTTCTTCCTCTTCTTTCTCCTAATCATCTTCTTCTCTAAGAAAGTTTGAGAGAAACGAAGAAGGGTCACGTTTAACTATTAGGAAGCAATCTCTATAAGAGAGCTAGCACTCCAAGGAGATCAAGAAGCTTCTGATCAGATCAAGACCTCATATGGATATCTATAAAGATTGGATGCTTGTATGGCTCGAAGAACCCAGATATCCACGATCATCGACTGCGGTGTAGATCGATTCATGATAACGTATAGAGATCTAATCTCCTATTTATTTATGTTTTCAAAATTAAATTTTAGATCTATGCTCATATGATAGATCCTTTTAGGTGGTTTAGTAGATCAGATCTAATGCATGTTTAAATTAATAATATTTTAAGCTAATTTATTTTTGTTGCAAAATAAAAATGTTAAAACTACATGCATTAAACCACACATTTTCAATAGTGGTATCAAAGCCGAATTTTGATATGAACATAAAAAGATTATGATTTAAAATCTAATTTATAAAAATCAGATCTAAATTTAATTAATTAATTAGGCATCATTTTGATATAAGATTATCCTAGCATAATTCAGTTATGCTGAAAGATTGTCCTAGAATGATGTAAAATATTAAAATTTGTAAGATCTGAAATTTTTTCATAATATATGTTGTCATTTTGTGTTTATTTCAGATCTGAAATTAGATTCAGATCTGAAGATGTTATGTGTTGTTTCGTTCGGATCTTAAATATGTTTCAGATCTGAATTCAAATATGAAATTTTATATTAAGATCTGAAATTTCTGTGCATTGGATTCATGGGTAGACAAATTTGAATCTCTAAGCTGATTAGAGTCCTAGAATTCTTGATTGGCACATGATGGGCTCAATCGAGATAGGCAATTAATTTAATCGATTCAAGGAGTTGATTGCAATTAGGTCGAGTATGCTCGAAATCAAAACAATAGTTATAGGATCAAATCGATTAAGTTGCATATGTTAAAAATTTTGATCCATAATCTGATCTTGGCTCAGTGGCTTGAGCCTCGATCGCTTAGGTTAACCTAATTTGAAATTGATCAAGGCTAGTTGGTGTCTAAGATAAATAATTGAGTAGTAGTTATTTTATTAAGACCATTGCCTCCGGCAGCATGGAGCCTCCCACCAATCTCTCACTTATCTGGCCAACTATGATCAGTTTTGAATATGGGTGCTTGGTGATTTGAGCTATGCCCATGCCCTAATCAATTAAAAATTTGCATGAGATGTAAATGGTTAAAATAAAACTAAATAAATCTTCTTACACATATTAAGTCTAGCAGTCTTCCATCATTATAGAGATGCGGGCATCTTCCTAATATTGATTGTTCTCGGTTGGTCATAATGGTTCAGTTACATCAGAAAGGGGTAATCACTCTATTAGCATTAGATGCTCTGGGATAAAGATGGAGTTAGGCCTAATAACTGTTAGGTAAGGGCCAATAATAACTTTGCACTTACTGGTGAACGATGGATTTGACTTAACTAAGAAATATGGTCAATAACTATTAGATGAGGCCATAAGACTTAGAGATCGATGTTGCTGCAACTTGCTTAAAGAAGTAATGGATAAAGAGTTGTCCACTTATTGATTTGCATGTCACCAATAACTATGAGGTGAGGTATGCATAGATCAGTGGGACCGTAATATCCATTTGAAACATCTATCGCATAAGGATTTTTATTTCTCCATCCAAAAAATGTGGGAGACTCGAAGAAACAGTGGGAGTCATGTTTGTTTTTGAAGTTCTTAAAATAAATTAAAATCAAGTACAAACATCTAATTAAAAAATTTTACTCTCTGCAGTTAATCATGTCGTCTTCTAACCCACTAGCTCATATCCTAGAGATCAACAGGTTGATCGAAACTAACTACAAGGACTGGCTCAGAAATCTAAGAATAATTTTTAGTTATGAGAAGTTGACCCATATACTCAACCAAAAAATTCTGTGTTGCTGACTTGTCCATCCCCTAATCAATAAGCTGCACTTGAAAAGTGGATGGATGATGATAATCGGGAGAGGTGCTACATCTTGGCATCTATGTCTAAGGATCTACAGCACCAGCATGAAGATATGAAAACTGTCAAGGATATGCTGACTCACCTGCAAGAGTTGTATGGTGATCAGAGTCGCACAGATCGTTTGGAGGTCTCTAAGAGACTCTTTAGAGTGAAGATGCATGATGGACAGTCGGTCTACGATCATTATTTGACAATGATCAAAGACATCGAGAAGCTTCAAAAGCTTAGAATGACCATGCATAGGGATTTGCAAGTAGATCTGATCCTGCAATCCCTTCCTGATGAAGGAAGTCTGACTTTCAGGATATGCATGCAAAAATCAGATTGCAGCAAAAACTAAACTAATCTAGATTTAAAACCTTTTTATATCAAGCATCATACAAATATAGATCTAATATATACATAGCCAAGAGCATTCACATGTTGAAATTAAGATTCTAAAATTTAAAAATTAGATTAGAGATTTTACCTTATGCAGGTCGTTAATCTCTGTAGCTAATGATCATGGTATACTTCGAGATTCCTCGATTAGTCGTACACTCGTTCGATCTCTACGAGTATCCACATGAGGCTCTCAAATCTGATCAGAGGCCTGTGTCTTCACTGGGATGCTAGCTTCTTTACAGAAAATACCTCTTGATAGTTAATGTTGCTGATCTCCATCGATCTCTTGACTCTCTCTCTCTCTCAGAAGATGGAGTAGAGGAGGAGGAAGAAGAAAAGTAGAAGAAATCCCTTTCTCTTAATCTTTTCTTCAAAAACCCATGCCACACTAGAGGAGAGATTCAACCTATCTCATGCTCTAAGGGAAAAGATGCCTCCCTTAATCTCATGTACACAATGAAGACCACCACCCCTCACCTTTTCTGCACCCCAATATTCAGATCTCACATTGAAATCCTTCCTCTCCCACATTTAATCTCCTCTCTTTTAAATGTGACATCCAAGGAAGGGATAGGGTTTGAATCAAATATAAACCCTCGAACTCTATCCTTATCTATAAGAAAGAGAGAGGGGAGGGGTGACAAATGCTTTTTGGCATGGAAACTATTCACACAAGAGAAGGGGCGTGTCATATCTCCAACGTGAAAACTTTCTCACGCAAAGGAATGAGGGTGCGTAGGGTTGTTGGTGTTAAGGTTTCATATGGGGTACTAGGGAGAGAGTCCTAGTCAATTGGGACTCCTCTTGGTGCTTGGGTCAAACCCAAATTCAATCCCTATTTGATTAAGGTTTAGTTGTACCCAATTAGAGAAGAATTCTTAGTCCAAATAGGAACCCAAATACTCTTGATTAAATCCTGATTCAATTAGGAATTAGGTCAAATCCAAATCCTAATTAAATAAGAATTTGATCTCTCTTATGATTGGATTATCTTATAATACAATCAGACTTGATCTAATCAAATTCAAACCAAACTAAATTGAATCTAATTCAATTAAACTTGATTCTAACCCCATTGCTTAATCAAATTGAGCCAATTAGCAATCTAATTACTAATTAATCTTTCTACAACTTACTAACTCTTAGCAAATTTGATAATTGCAATAATTATATTGGATCAATCATCAATTATATTGATATTTAAATCCATCTGTGATTCATAATCATAGATCAACCATCTGATCGGACAAAGATTTTTTTGTGTATGACACTATATGTTCTATTTTGTCTGGTAGTGAGATATACTATGATCCCTATCACAATATCATCAAAACTTCTTTCGACAGATTTAAATAATTCCAACTCTATCCACCAAGATCATCGATCATCAAGACAATGCTTGATGAGTCTCACAATCCATCAGTGACACCTAAGAATATGTAGTGACAATCCAGTAGAATGAAAAATGAACCTTTAGGTATAGTTACCATATAGTTCGATTCTTCTATCATGAGTCCCGACAAAACGTTGGTCAAGGATAACTCGTCAAATTTGTTCGTCCGTCATATACCAGATTCAATCGACTCGAGTCCATATGAAATCTTATGAAATTTTTTTTTCATCATTCACTTACCATGATCATGAATTTTAAGACTCAGTTTCATGAACTGCATAGGACTTTTCTCTGTCTATAAGGATCGACAGATCCCATCTTGGTGCATATTGTATTCCTATAATGGACCTATTATAGCCAACATACACCATAAGGTTTCGAATGGTTAGGTAACTAAGTGATTGTGCAGTCAAACTATAGCAATCCCACTATGAACAGTCGAGGCACTGCAGATCAGAGAATTATTTACACAACTGCAACATCGATTAAGTCACTGACGAGTAGGTAGCTATCCAAGTAACTTTTTATGCTGGTCATGCTCAATATCCTTGATCTCTATCAAGCACCTGTACTCTCATTTTAGTATCTTCACACTATAGACTTGAGACTCATCTATCCAAGAAGAAAGTGATCCGTATACCAATCTATCCAGATCATTCATCATCTCCATGATGATCCATCGATCGGGAGTATTTAAGAATTGACCTCAAATGATACGTACCTCAAATTCTCAACTCTTGAGAATACGTATCATTGTCAAGTCAACTCCTCAGACGATTCATGGATATAAAAATACACATAATATGAATAAAAAAATAATCAAATTTTATTAATTTTAAAAATTTAATTACAAAATTATGTCCCAAAAAGTGTATATATGTTAGCCAATCTGGCTTCTAGAGCATACATCTAACACCTGATTCATATATTCAGTTTATTATAAACTACCATATGAATAAGATTGAAAACACCTTGACCAAATTACTTAACATGTTGGTGACAGCTGAAGGGACCTTGAAGAGTTTAATAGATTCTGTTCTTGTTATGAAATAGACTACGTACTTGGTGAGCCTGAAGAACAAGAAGAAGGACACATCTTCTGAAGGTATATCTGACTTGCTAATTATAGAAATTAATCTTACCATTTCCTCTGCTTCCAATTGAATTTTAAATTCTAGTTCTAGTGCTCATTTGTGCACTTCAATGCAAGATCTAAAGAAAAATAGAAGGCTAAGGGAAGGTAAAATCACTCTTCAAGTTGGCAATAGGATAACAGTTACTACTATGGCTATGGGTATCTATCCTCTACGACTACCATCAGAACATAGTTTAGAACTTAAAGACTATTTTTATATACCTGTAGCTAGTAGAAATTTGATTTCTATATCTGTGCTAGCACATGGTGATTATATATTTAATTTCAATAAAGATCAATATATAATTTATTTTGAAAATGAAATTACTGCACGTGCCTTTATGATTAACGGTCTCTACCATTTGCATGTTGATGTGGGTGTAAATATTAATGAGCAAGTGGTGAATGCCATAGGGTCTAAGAGATTAAGAGGTGAGCTAAACTAAAGATATTTGTGGCACCTTAAGCAAGGCGCCATATAAGAGAGGATAGAATTAACAAATTAGAGAAAGATGGTCTTTTCGAGCTATTGACTTTCGAATCATATCCAGTTTATAAATTCTATCTTCAAAGAAAGATGGCCAAGCTATCCTTTATGGGACATGGGGAAAGGATCACTAAGAAATTAGCCCAGGTGCACACTGATATTTATGGTCTATTTGTTGTATAGATTAGGGGTGGTTATATCTACTTTATAATCTTTACTAATGACTATTTGCGATATGGGTATGTATACTTAATGTGACATAAATCTGAGGCTTTTGAAAAGTTCAAGGAGTTCAGATGTATAGTGGAGAAGCAAATAGAAAAACTTATAAAGGTTCTTCAATCAGATCAAGGAGATGA